>NW_026267431.1:74494-81792 GCF_000697945.3 Frankliniella occidentalis | reverse complement strand
AGCGACAGCCGACGGACGCACAGAGCTACCCACCCATGGCCCGCAGCTGAAGGGGGCGTGTCTGGGGCGTGGCGGGGCGTGGCGGGGCGCGGCGGGGCAGTGGGCGTGTCGATGGCGTGCGGACTGTGCCTGTTCGATCCGAGGACGGTCACGAACGGCTCGGCGGGGCGTGGCGTGGCGCGGCGGGACGGGCGCGGCGGGGGCCTGGCTGCCGCGGGCAGGCCGCGGCGCGACGGCGCGGGGTAGGAGCGGGCGGGCGCGGCGGGGGCCCCGCTGTGCGCTGCGGCTTCTGCTGCGCTCATGCCGTTCGATCGAAGGCGCGCAGGGAAGTCCTGGAGCGGGCCCTGGAGCGCGTCCCCGGGATGTCCCCGAGGTGCCGCCGCGCCGCCGTGGTCCCGGGCGACAGGCGCGTCGACAGCTCCGAGGCCGCCGCCGTGTCGTGCGTTATCGCCCGTCTGGGACCGGCTCGCCGCGTTAAAGTGCGTGTATCCCACGCCTCGCCCCGCCCTGCCCCGCCACACCCCGGAATGCACCTCTAGCCGTAATCGCCGGTGCCGACAATTCGCTCGGGCAGCTGCTGCTACCACTGGAGCTACTGCAAGCTGCAGTCATGCGCTCCAGGCGCTCGCGGGGCGGGGCGGGGCGCGGCTCACAGGGGCGTGGCAGGGCGCGGCGGGGCCCGGTGGTGGGGTGCGGCGGCAGGATGTCATTACCGAACATGACACACGCTACGCCCCGCGTGCCCCGCCCCACCACGCCCCGCCACGCCCCGCCAAGCACACGTGTTGTTGGCCCCGCACAACGGAAAGGGTTCACAGAGACCGCTCGGCTTTTCCACACCAGAAGAAGAAGAGGAAGAAATTTTGTATTTTGGTGTTCTCCAGAGACTTTTTATTAATTTCTCTCCCGCACCTCCAATTAAAGTGCGCAGTGGTTGTCGTCGGCTTGGGCGGCAGGAGGAGGCAGGTGCCGCCGGGCAGCGGCGAGTCGTGCACCGTGCAGCAGTGCAGGGGAGTCACACTGCGCTGCCTGTCCGCCGCCGCCACCATGCCCCCCGTCGGCGTGTCCGGGCGCGGCGGGCGCGCTATATGGCCGTCACTATCGGGTGCAGCCATCGCGGGCCGACCGTCCGCCTCGCCTGGCCGCGCCCCACCGCGCCCCGCCGGACCGACCGGACCTATTCGCTCACGCGCGCGACATGGACAGCGGCGCGGCGTTCCGGATGCAGCCGCACAGTCACACACACACATGCACACGCGCACGAGAGCGAGCGCGCAGAGAGGGTTCCCACCCGCGCCGTGTGGAGCGGCTGTTCGACAGTGCTCGGCCGGAACTGGCTTGCCGGCAGTGCCAGGAAGCTAACATGAGTGGTGGGTGGCGGCGCGGGGCCCACCAATCCGATTCGGGGCCGGGGCCGTCGGCGAGCCAAAAAGTTCCCGCGCGGCGTGGCCCGGCGTGGCCCGGCCGGGATCCGAGCGGGAAGCATCGTCGTCGTCGTCGTCTGGCATTTTATCGGGGCGATAACCGAGGTTGGGGGGGAGCAGGCAGGCACTGCTTTGACACGGGCAAGGAGTATCATCGTCTACGCGGGCGGCTCGGCGGCGCCGCGACAGAGGCTCGCGTCCGCGGGTCCACACTGCGCTGATGGGTGTCCCCGCGATGTCACACACCACCACACGCGTCTGAAAAGAGCGAAGGAATTTTTTTCTGCCTTTTTATTTTTTTCTCGTTTTTACGACGATGTTCCCAGACAGAAGTCTCGGACGCGACTATATGGCTGCTCGGCTTCAGGTGTGCGACGACGGCACCTTGTGGATGTTCCCCCCGCCCCGCCCCGCCCGGCCGACCCTGACCCACTGGCGCTATGATGCGCTATCACACGCTAATGACACACGCTGCGCGCTCGCTGCCACCGCTTGGTACCTACCAGGTACCTACCTGCTCATGCTCTCCCACTATCTCCGTCTCTGTCCCACGCCCTCTTCTTCCCTTTTCTCTCTCACTCCCACCCCACCCACGTGTCCCCGCCTATGCGCGACCGGCGGAAATCCACCTCATTTCAAATTCGTAGCGCCCCTCCCCACTCTCGTCCGTCCACATCCGCTCATCCGCTCGTCAAAATATTTTACGTGGCGTTATTTTTGTGCGCTTTTCTCATGGAACAGCCAGCAGCGCCGCCGCCCGCGCAGTTTTCCGGAGAGTACCTCTCATTATGCTCGCGCCGTCCGCCCCGCCCGCCGCCGCCGTCCGCACTTTGTAACGACGCTCCTAACGATATGCGGCTCCCGGGGGCCTCGCACTACGCCACGCCACGCCAGGCCACGCCAGGCCACGACAGCTGTTGGGACACCTCGCGAGGTGAGCCGTCGTGGCGTCCCCCATTCGGATGCTCCGGGCGGGCAGCTCGCGTTCGAATCAACGTCGAATCCACACACACACACACACACACACACAGCTATCCTGTCGCTCCGCGGTGTTTTTTTCCACCTGAAAATTCCGCTTTTTTCGAAAGCAGTCCCGCAGTCCCTCCCAGAGTGACGACACGACACGCGCGGCCGTCAGGGCGCTCCTTGGCCCGGCGTGGCGCGCCAGTAGTGCGCTGTCCTCTCGGCCTCTTGTCCTTGCACGACGTGCTCGAGGAGGATCCACCTTGCTTCCTTATGCCGCCGCGCTGCCATGTTGGGGTCAGAGCGACACGGACATTACGGCTCCGATATGGGCAGCCGGAATACACTCTCGGGCCGCCCATCCCATTCATCTGCAGGCATCCATCCATCCATCTGTAGAGGTCCCTTCTGGCACGCGCTGCTGGGCCGCGGGGCGCCCTGCCCCACTGCTGCCTGCGTTATGTAGGTACTCGCTCTGCCACCGCGCCGCGATGCACCTCGCCTCATGAATACCAAAGCGATCTGTTCGTGTCGCGCCCCGCCCCGCCCCGCCCCTGCCCGGGCCGCGGGCCGCGGCGTGTCCCCACACGGACGGGAGATGGACGGGACGCGGGGCGCGCCGGGAGCAGAGAGCTAGTCGGGCGGTTATAGGACGGTGTCGGTGTTGGTGGTGGTGGTTCGGTTGTGCAAGTCCGAGAGAGTCTATCGCAGAGCAGCCAAGAAGAGCGGCGCGTCGGGCCGCCGCCGCCGCCTCAAACGAAACGTTTCGCCGACGCCGCGACTTTGCGTGAGGACGATACGATGCTCTGATGGCGACACGCGTGCTCGGGGGCCCCCGCCGCCGCCGCCGCGCGCTGCTCTAGGACACACACGCTCACCTGTCTGCTGAGCCTACGCGAAGCGACTGCAATGAGCTCCGCGGCGGGGCGGGGCGGGGCGGCCACATGCGCCGCAGACCTGGCCAGAGGCCGTAGCCGCCCCGCCGCACACGTCGCGCGCGCGCATCTGATTTGCGTACGGCGGGGTCAGCGGCGGGGGCGCGGCCAGGGCGGTGCGGCGCGAGCAGCGAGCGGCGCACAGCCCAGCGCAGCGGAGAGCCCGCGGGGTCGGCATACAAAGAGGAATGTGGTGGACGCGATCCCGCACTCCCGTCGCGTTTCACATGACAGGCATAGTAGGCTCGTGTCCGAGCGAACATGGATTGTACGCATCCGCGCTATCGCCCGAGCAAGAGCACCGCCGTGTGTGTGTGTGTATGTGTGTGTGTGTATGTATGTGATGTGAGTGTGTGACTGTGTGTGTGTGTGTGTTTGATGCCCGCGCTGGCGCTCCTAATGGCGCGGGGCCCGCGCCGCCATGGGAATCCCTAACGCTCACCATTTCTCAAGGTCGGCGCCGGGCCGTCGCTCACGTGCCGGGGGCGTGGCAGGCCGCCGCCGCCGCCGCCGCCGTCGCCGCCGTCGCTGCACCGCGCGGCCGAGACCGGCTCCCCGCCGAGCGGGTGGCTGTGCAGCAGCAGCCAGCAGCAGCAGGACGTTAGTGTGTTTTGACCTTTGGACCGTTTGCTTCGATAGGTGCTGGCTGCGGCCGCAGATCTTCTCCCCCGAGCGCTGATCCGCCACTCCAGGTTCATGGTTTCCATGGTGAGTACTCGTTTTCTTCCTCGACGCGGGCGGCGTCCTGAGCTGCTGCGCGCGCACCACCGCGAGGACGCCTGTCGCGGTCTCCCTCCTCCTTGCTCCCCTCGGGGGGCGCGGCTCCACCGCGCCGCGGCGCCGCCGGTGGCGCTGCCGTTCTCACCTGCTTTGAACGGCGGCGGCGGCGGAGCGGCCGAGATCACGTCGTCGCCGACGCCGCGCAACGCCACGCCACCGCAGCGTCGCGCGCCACCGCAGGCGGCTGCAGCTGCCGAGCCGGGCAGGACTCGCGGCCGACGTATCAATCCCGGCGGCGCGACCGGCGACCTGCGTGACCCGGGAAAGCAGCAGGAGACGCGCCTCGGCGGTCCGCCGCACCGCGCAGCGCTGCGGCCGTGGCGTTAGCGGCGTTAGCTGGGCTAGCAGCAGGCGCAGAGGCTCGGCTCGATTTGTTTTCGCACGCTCCGAAGTAGAGTAGTCGCGGTTTTGCACCTGAGCACCTCCACGACTAGGGCGGCCCCCTCGGTGCGGTCTGTTCTCTCCCCTATCAGGCTCAAGCAGCAGAAGGTCTTACGCACAACTTACCACACGGCCCCGACCAGAAGAATGCTTTTCTTTTACTTTTTCGGTCATGCAGATCAAGAAATTCAAATTTTACAAGAGGAAAAAACCTCAATTGTCTTTTCGTTTTCTTTTCTTTTCTCTGCTCCCGCGCGTCCGGCGGGTTTGAGTGGAATACTCCTCCGGTCTTTGCTGATGGCAGTGTACCGGGCACTGGTGGGTACCAGCGAGCAGCGTACGCCAAATTATCATAGCTGCTCAAGGATAAGGGGTCAAATATACACTCGGTGGGGGACGCGGCGTGGCGTGTGGTGGCGCGGGGGGCATGATCGGGCGCAGGTGGGCGCGCTCGTCTGCCTTTGCCTCGTGGAGACAGGTTCGGATACAAAGAGCCGGCTGTGCTGCTGATCGTGATCTTCCTTCCTGTCGTCACGGCCATCGCCGCATAGGTGCAGAGTGAGACCCTCGAGTGCACGTTTGGTCTTCGTGGACCAGCCCCAGCCGGGCCCCCGCGGACTGTATCGCAGGGCGTTTAGCAGCGGACCGCTGGCGGCCCCCGCGCACCTCGGCATCGCGCGCCGGAACCGCGCAGCGCCCCCCGAAAATACCACGCGCGCGCTCGCGGGGGTGGCCGCCTGGTGGCCGCCGTGCCCCGGCCCGACCCATGTTATGGCGTGATTGCATGTTATGCCGTATCGATTTTTAACGAGGGCCTCTGGCCCGCCACTGCCACCGGTGTGTGCTGGCGGGGTAAGGTGGGGCAGAGTGGTGAGGCGGGGCGGGGCGGGGCGGGGGGCTGCGAACTGGACTGACGGTCACGACAACCCTCAATTACTGGCCCCGGGGCACTGGGAGTCGAGCCGCGGCCTGCCGGGTGCCGTCGCTGCGCCCTGCCTCCTCGGCGCCGCCGACGGTAGTGCACCTGAGCGCGAGCTTGTGTGTTACGTGCGTGCCTGCTACAGAAAGAGAGACTAGTGCCGCACCCGCACCCCCTGGAGGAGTGTATACCCGCCACCAGAGACCACCCCTCGCCCGCGCGTCTGTTACGAACCGCTTTCTCCACCCCCACCCCCGTCCTCTTCACCGCGCCCCCGAAATATAGGCAACCTGCGTAGCGAGTAACGCCCCCGGGGCTCTGAAGCAGTTGGCAGGTGGCCGGGGTCGGGGCGAGGGGGAGGGAAAGGGGTCTGCCCCCTCGGTGTATCGACCGGCGCGCGTACTGCACACTTACAGGGCCGCCGTCAAGACGGTGGGAGGGCAAACGCGGCGGCGAGGCCAGGGAGTGTGACAGGCCCCGGCGCGGCCCGCGACAAACTCTCTTGCTACGCCGATGTAAGGCACGGCGCGGCACCGCCACCCCGGCCCCCAGGGCCCTCGGGGGACGGCGCGCTGCTGCCCGTCGTGCCACCGCGGCCACCACTCTCCATACTGGGTGCCTACGACTAAACCCCCGCCACGCCCCGCCACGCCACGCGCGCGAAGCGCTAGTAAAAGGAGCCACGCGAGTTTGAGGAACGGGTTCGTCTCGCCTCGTCGCTGCCCCTCGCGCGCGATACAGTACGTCCCGCCTCTCGCCTGCCTCATCGGCCGTCTCGTCCCGTCCCCCGGCCGCCCCGGCCCGGTGGTAACGAGTAGTAAATGTCATCCGAGCTGATGGCCGCGGGCCGCCGCCGCCGGGCCGGCCGCCGGGCTGGCGTTGATGACGAGCACCGCGATGCAGCGCGCGGGCCGCGGGGCAGAGCGGCGGCAGCAGCAGGAATGTCAAGGCGGGGCACTTCTCTGCCGCGACGGCCGCGACCCTCCACACGGCGCTAAAACTCGGCGCAGAAAAATCGCACCCTCTGTAATGTGCGGCGGCTCGGGCCGACCGTTCGCCCATCCGTGCGTGCATGGTTGGCGGCTTCGCTAAGGTTTTTTAGCGCGTGTTTGCGCGCGCCGAGCGGAGCGTGAACCTGCTTTTGTATGAAAGCTCACGGGAGTCACACAGACTGGCGTGCTGTGTGGGGGGCGTAGCCAGGCGAGGCGCGGCGTGGCGGGGCGTGGCGGAGCGCGGGGCCCGGCCTCCGTCCTCCGTGCCGCGCACTCGACAGTCAGGCACCATTGACATCGCCCGCCACGCTACATCCTTACGTAACCCGCAAGTCGTGAGAACGGCTGGGGAGTGAGGCGCCCGGAGGGACCGGCGTGGCCCGGCCGACCAAAAGTCAAAAAGAGTGCGCCGCGCACTGCAGCCTTTTGGAATGAAGGTGACGACGGCGGGGGAGGGACGTCGCTGACGCGTCCGGGCGCCCGGGTGACCCAGGTGAGGGAGGCCTGGCGCGGGGGACAGAGCGGTGATGGGGTCGACATTCCAACAAATAAAAAGTGTTGTTGGTTTACGCCTCTCTGGAGGGGAGAAAGGGGGAGTTGGGAAGGTTTTTAGGCGCGTTCCTCTGGGGGGCGTAGCGTGGCGCGGGGCGTGGCGGGGCGTGGCAGGGCATGTGGGAGGCGCGCTTCCGGTGCCGCAGTGCTGGCCCGCCCCGCTCAGCCCCGCCCCGTCACGCCGCGTCACGCCCCGCCACGCCCCGCCACGCCCCTCGGCGTGGGTCTGCGCTGGTCCCGCCCGCATATCCGGTGCAGGCCGCCGGGCTTGGCCGGGCTCTGATTGAACGCTCGGCGGCTCGGTCGGCCGGGCGGGCCACGCTGCGCTTGGGCCCCACGACCCGCCCCACCC
>NW_026267431.1:67259-68124 GCF_000697945.3 Frankliniella occidentalis | reverse complement strand
CCCCCCTCTCTCTCTTTCTCCCTCTCTCCCTCTCTCTCTTGCACACTTTTCTCCTTCCCTAGCTGCTCGAGGACGACCCCCCCCCCCTATCTAACCTGGCGCCGTAAAGGGCCTTTTTATTCGTTTACAATTGAACACTGATTGAACAGACGGAATCTGTCTAGCCAGTGCCAGTGAGTCGAGAGCTGCGGGTCTAGGCACAAGGCATTATATGCCTTTAGCTGGGTGGGTCGCTTCTGCTGGAATAGGCGTAAGTGTACTGCAATATACAGCTTTTGCTGGTGCAGTTCGCGCGCCGCTCTACGGGCCCTACTGCAGGCAGACCGAACTGGCTCCGGAAAACTCCAAAAACCACACTCTCAGCCCGTTACTGACATTTTCCAAATACACAATGAAATTGCTTATACAGCAGTAATACTCACAAAATTGTACGTCATACTCACAAATTTAGTAAGTAATACTAATTGTTTTGTTAGCAAGTACTTAGGATCATCTTCCTAAGTAATTATTAACAAAATAATTAGTATTACTAACTAAATTTGTGAGAATTACGTGCAATTTTGTGAGTATTACTGCTGTATAAGCAAGTTCATTGTGTATTTGCAAAGTGTCAGTAACGGGCTGAGAGTGCAAAGTCTCAAAAAACTACAAAAATGATGGGCTTTGCTGAAATATTTTTAAAACTATGTCATCGAGGGATTTTTCGCCAGCCTCACATTGTGCTGGTAAATGAGAGTGACAGAACAATTTCGTGATGACAAAGTTGTAAAAATAATTAACCATTGACATGCACATTTTATTTTACTTAAGACAGCATATTTTAGCGCAATGCAGGCAGGGCAGGGCAGCAGGGGGGAGGGGGGGG
>NW_026267431.1:64003-66349 GCF_000697945.3 Frankliniella occidentalis | reverse complement strand
CCACCCTACCCCGCCCTGCCCCTGTTGTGCAGCCAGCTGCGGCTGCGCGACACACTCATGACACACTAAACGGCCCCCGTTCAGCAGCTCATATGTGCCCTCCTAGGACCGCGACGTATGCTTTGAACCGCCTAGAGCCAGTTATGTATTTGGTGGGCGTCCGTCCGCCCGCCGTCGGGTCCGTCGTCGTCGCGTCCGTCCCTCTGCCCGTCCGTCCGTGCACCTACCTGTCGCCGGTACCGTCCATCCGTCAGTCTGATCCGGGCGCGTCCACAGTTCCAGTGTAAGGAATCAGCGCCCCGGCCGCGTCAGCTCCGCGTCAGCGCGGCGCGACGCCCTGTGATGGATGGGCACCGCGGCCGCGCGGGTGTCCTGGAGGAAGGGAGCGACTGTCCCCGCTCCGGACACTCACTCCTTCCGCAGCCACGGGCGGGGTGGAGACACTTTCAAAGCAGTAGTAAAGGTTCTTCGAACGATCAGAGCAAGCACCTCGCCGTCTACAGTAACCCCCTGCCGCTTTTTGTACGCTTCAGAGCCCATTTTTAACACTTTAACTCTACTTTCATAATACTGTAAACGTAGCTTACCCTGCGAATAATTCCATAATTTCATTGACAGCTTGAACGACGTTCCAAACCTTTCATGAACATTTTTAAAAGATACACACTCGTGGAAAATTTTGTACGCCGGATACGCACTCCGATCCGATCCTCTCGCGGTCAGCTCAGAGCAGTGCGCGGCGGTCGGTGGGTTACTTTGGCCACTTCCGGGACCAGGCCGGGCGGGCTGCCGCCGCCGCCACCACGACCACCGCGCTGCGGCGCCGCGAGCAGGCCAGGCTCCCGTCAATTACCTGCGCGACTGAAACCATTAGGAGTTGAAGAAGAGCAGCGACGTGGCGCCTCTCCTTACACAACGGCGGACGGAGAGGTATATAGGAGCAAGGTGCTTCCGAGGTAGGTCTGCGTTTGGACGTGGCGGTCTCGGACACCGCGGTCATCCTCACTCGCATACCCAACCCCTCCCGCCACGTGCGTCTGCTGGGAGTACGTTTCAGTGTAGTATCTTTCGCTCTCTCTCCCCCCCCCCCTCCCCCTGTCGCGGACGAGGCCGATTAGATAGCGACAGATTTGGCGCGGGTCTGTGTCGCCCGGCGGCGCCGCGGCGCTAGTGTTGGCGGCCCTCGCGCTTCACGCGACCTCCTCGCTGGTGCTGACACCCGGGGGCCTGGTCCATCATCGCCTGTTCGTCCCAAAAACTGACACACAAAAAAACCGCGATCATCTGCGTGGATCTCGCGCACCCTGGCTGCTGAGTGTTCCCGCGGATAGTATTCTACAATATCAGAATGATCGGACAGTCGGGTCGAGCTCAGCGTGCGTAGTGATGCGCGGTTGTTCTGGTGTGCATGGCCGTTGTAGCCGCGGGGCCGATAGGACGGGGCGTGGCGGGGCGTGGCGGGGCGTGGCGGGGCGTGGCAGGGCGTTGTGGGGCGTGGCAGGGCGTTGTGGGGCGCTGGCAGGGCGCGGCACCCGCGGTGCTCGCCTCGCCTCTCTCGCTCTGCGTATTATTATTGGGCAGCTTAGTGGGGCACGTGTTGTAAGCCGGGCTCAGCGGCTGCCTGGCGGCTGCCACCGGCGGGCCAGGGCGTGGATCTGTGATTAGCCGATGATGTTGGGACCGGGCCGGACCCTAACCCTGCCCCGCCCGGAGCGAGAGAACAGAGCAGAGAGAGAACCGCGCCGCGCCGCGCTTCACACACTCCCGTGTAAAAAAAATTGCCGAAAATTGACCCAAACTCGTCCGAAACTCGTCTGAACTTTTCGGACGACTTTGGTACAGTTTTCTGACTGCTCTAGGAGGACGTTCGGACGTATGGATACCGTTTCGGGCGTCTCAAAGTCGTCCGAAATTCGTTAAACTGTGTCGGAATCTCGTCCTAATAGTGATCGCTTTTTGGAGGAGTTTCGGACGAGCGTCATCATGGACCATAAGGAAAACATGAAAATGGGACCGGCCGGCGAGTGGAGTCGAACCACCAGTCTCTCGCTCACGAGTCGGTCGCTTAGCACGCTTGGCCAGAGCGCACCTGCCTCAGGTGCCGGGAGCATCAACACCACATGGCAGTCTCCGGCACTCTGAGCATCGTCTGCTGATGGCCATCCATGTAGACATTGGTGGCGATGCTCTCGGCACCAGAGGCAGGTGCGCTCTGGCCAAGCGTGCTAAGCGACCGACTCGTGAGCGAGAGGCTGGTGGTTCAACTCCACTCGCCGGCCGGTCCCATTTTCATGTTTTCCTTATATGGTCCATGATGACGCTCGTCCGAAACTCCTCCAAAAAGCG
>NW_026267431.1:44568-58393 GCF_000697945.3 Frankliniella occidentalis | reverse complement strand
CCACTTCACGAATCTGCCAAACGCAGTTTAGCCGGGCCGTCGCTGCTGGTGTGTGGTGCTGGGGCGGGGTGGCCGGGGCGGGACGCCGGCGACGGTGGCGATGATTCAGCAGCACGAACATCCCAACGTAGCGCCACGCCACGCCCTCACTGTGGAATGAAAGGCTTAAAGCGTCTGGAAAAAATGTAAGGAGGAGGAGAAGAAGAGAGAAGAACGAGGCCCCTGCTGCTTGAATTCACCGCGACTCCTCTGCCTGCTGCTCCTCCTCGCCGCCCTCCTCTTCCTGCTGCTGCGCGATGAATGAGCTTACGATGTGGGTGCGACGGGGACGTGGCGTGCGGCCCCAGCGCTGGCTGCTGCTGCTGCGACTGTCGCTCGGACGCTGATTGTTTCGTCCCCCGCCGCTCCCGCGCCCCGCTCCGCCACGCCCCGCCACGCCGCGCCACGCCCCGCCACGCCCCGCCTCGCGCAGCCCATTTACTCAAATCACTCCATTTGCCCCGCGCGCCAGCGGCGCCGCCCGCCTCGCCCCGCCTCGCTCTGCGCCTCCACGGCTACCTGTTGCTGTTGCACGGTGAGGCTGAAGGAGGCACGGCACATACACACCTTTGCAGCAGCAGCAGCAGGAGACCTATTGGTCGTTTGGAATAGGGCACCAGAAGCAGCACAACGTGTGTCGCACTTTCGTTTTTGTATCGCCGTCCATGATCGTCCCGGCTACCACCGCTTCATGACGTGCTGCGAGGGGTCAGGGGGCCGGTAAGTGCCCGCGCGGCCGTTACGTGGAGCGGAAGTGCATCGTCCAGCCCAGCCCAGCCCAGCCCGCCCGGGCCGGCGCACCTGTTCACCCGCCCAGGCGGTGCCCTTCTTCCTCCCACCGACGAACCACCACCGCGGGGCGCCCAGCAAGGAGGGAGGGCAAGAGGGACCTTGGCGATGGTGGCGGCTGCAGCAGAGAAAAATAGGAGAAGTCATGGAAGGGAATGAAAAAGCGGTGTGCGCGGGCAGGCAGCAGCGGCAACAGGCGAGGTGGCGATGATGCGAAATTGGAATGTATCGGCGGGGTACGGGACGACGGGACGACCTTGTCCTGCCTCGCCGACGGCGGCGGCGGCGGCCTAGGAGATGAGGAGCGATTGCTCGAAGGCGCGGCAGCGGCGCGCGCGACCTTCGCGAGGACTGCTGCTGGGAAAATTCAATTTGGCTGTCGTCGCGCGGGTCTGCCGCTGCTGCTGCTGCCGCTGCTGTCCGTGCGGCGGGCGTTCGCTACGGCGGCGGCGCTGTTCGGGAGAGCAGGGTAGGCGCCGCCGCAGTGTGGGTGGCGGGCCCGCTTCGCCCGCTACACGTCTACACGTGTGATGGTGCAGGTGGGCCTGAGGAGGGCCTTAATGGGCGTGTCGGAGAGGTGACCACCGGGCCGGGCCGGGCATAGCCGCGGAGTCCAGCGCAGGTGAGGTGCGCTCTCTGTACACTTTCTCTCCCGCGACTCATCCTCTCTGCCCCGCGCGCCCAGAGGGGGTTCGAGTGTTCACTCTCCGATCCTCCTCCCACCGAGCTCCTCCTCCTCCACCTCCTCTTCCTCTCTCTCTCTTTCTCTCCCTACGACGGGGTCCAGCTCCTCGGCCAGCGCCTCCTCCGCCGTCCTCCATGCCTCCTCCCCCGCGCACATCCCGTTCTCCCTCTGTACCGCACCGTAATGTTTGCGCGACTACGTGACCACTGCGCGGCGTTCGCATGTGCGCGGGGCGGGGCGGGGCCGAGGAGTCACGCGGGGTCACGCCCGTCGGGGCTCTGCTGCTGCTGCTGGGCCCACTGCACATGAACAGGTACGAGGTGCGTCCCGGCCGGACCCTACAAGGCCTCTGGTCCCTCGCGGTGCCCGTCCCCGCCGCGTCCACGCACCCGCTATAGGCCCCCCTTGCCAATGACTGCAGACCCCCCGCCCTGCCCTGGGCCCGCTTAGGCTGCCTGGCATTAACGTTTTAAAGGAAATAGGGAAGGAAACAAAAGGAACACGCGTGTGGTTGGTTGTGCACTTTCAAGCCGTGTCTGTTTCTGTTCCTCATTTATAGTCTTGGCACGTCTCTCTCTGTGTGTGTACGCCCTTGGGGGTTGCTAATTACGCAAAACTCTAAATAGTTTGCGAATTGTTTTATTTATTTCCCGCTTGCATACGGTTAACGGTGTGGCTACATTTGAAGTGGACGATGCTCGCTTCCTCCTTATCTTCTCAAGTTTTAGCAGGAAGTGTTGTGTGTGCCGGAGCACAATGCCCAATAACTGCGTGTTTTGTGGGCGCATTGTTATCACTCAATTAATTCACTGCGTGGGTTTGTGAGGTGGGCGGGGAGGGGAAGGTACGGTGGCTTAGTGGCCACGACGAGGAATTTCAAGTAGCGTTCTGTAAGTACCAACTCCTTGCTCGGAGTGAGAGAGAGAAAAAAGGAGGGAGGAGGTGGGTGGTGGTGGTGGCGGCCAGGAGATGCTGTGGGGGACCGCGGTCCTATCGGCATTGCCCCCGCCCCAACCCACCCCACCCCGCCCCGCCACTAGGCAGGGCTTGCTGCACAGCATTCTCCCTGGAATTATGCATGAGGCGTGTTTGTAGCCCACTGGGTAGGGGGAAAAAAGAGAGAAAACCTGTCAAAGCTTCACGGCTCCACGCCGGCAAGAGTAATTCGCCGAAGAGAGTTGTTTACAATCCCGAGCGTGTGATCATTTATTTAACCACGTGGGCAGTTAAATATTCCACCGAATTGCATTCCGATCGTTTTCTTCTTTTTTAAAGTCAATTTGAGAATACGGGAAATGAGAAAGCACTAATCACTTATTCGTCGTTTGATTTTTCATTCTGTGTCCCACAGGCGGCGGTCCCTCCGGTGCAGATGGAGCCCGTGGACCTGAGCGTCAAGGCTCCGGCCGTGGTGCTGCAGGTGCCGCACTTCTCGCCGCAGCTGTCCTCGGCCAAGGAGCTGCAGCTGCAGGTGCACGTGCCCAGAGTGTCCAGCCCAGGTGAGCCTCTTCCTCGAGACGCGCTGACCAGCGTGTGGTGTGTGTGAGAGACAAGGAGAGCGAGAAGTGCGTGATAGTTGAGTTAGTGATGGAGCGAGAGAGGACATGAGCACGGGCAAGAGAGAGTAGATTTGCCCACGGCTGTGCCGGCCACCCCGCGCCGCGGGCGCCGGGCGGACGCGTTTTGGGTCAATGCTTATTTTATTCCGCGCACACGCACCTCACCGACACATTGCGGTTGGTTATCTCCACACGCTCAGTGAGGTCGCCGATCGAAGTTCACTACTTGCGAGAGTTGTATATCTAGACGAGATGCGTGTGACAGCCGCCGCAGAGGGGAGCAGAAGAGGGCAGAAGGCCCCCGTCGTCCGTCATGGCAAACGGCGTCGACAGGCAGGCGCCGCCGCACGGCCCACGCGCAGCGCCAGCCAGCAGCACGGCCGCCAAATGGGTATTCCAATCAATCCTAAAATTTGAATTTCGAATCAGACACTCGATATTTCCCGTGGCGCCACCGCGCCGGCGCGGTCAGGGCGGTTCATAACCTCTCGCGAGCTGCCTGCTGCCCTTTTGCAGCGCCCCGTCGTTGCTCGGCGCGGCGCCGTCGTCGTCGTCGGTGTCTTGTCGGCCCACCGCTCAGGCGCCGGGCGCCATGTCGGCCTCCTTGTCCGTGTTTGTGTGAGAGTATGTACGTGTGTGCGTGTGCGTGCGAGCGCGGAGACCTCAACGCAGGGCGCAGGGCGGGCATATATATCTCTCTGCCCATACCTATGTTGATCAGCTCCGACGCTCACTCCCACTGCCTCTCCTTCTACTCACACCGACACACACACACACAGTTCACTATACATGTACTGTACGCCGTCAGTCCTGGTCTGCTCAACCTGTTGGCGCGCTATGTCTCTCTAACGCAGGTGGAGTATTAAAACCTCATCAGGGCGCCTTGGCTTCGGCCGCGGCTGCGCGCCTCTGCACGCCTTGCCAGGCCACGCCGCGCCTTGCCAGGCCACGCTGCGCCACGCCGCGCCACGCCACGCCCTGGTACTGCACGGAAATCTCCTCCAGGCACGACCTGCGGGCGGCAGGGGCAGGGCAGGGCCGGGTCCATACCGTTCGGTATATGTATACAGCCCGCCGTGATGGCGTCGTCGCCGGGCGGGTCCGCGTCACGGAGGGCGTGGCGGGGCGTGGCGGGGCGTGGCGGGGCGTGGCGGGGCGTGCCGTGTGATGTGGGTTAGGGGCGTGGCGGGGCGAGGCGTGGACAAGTCAACGCCGTACAAAAGGGACTCTGATATAAAATGAACATTAAACGAGGTAGGGCGTGTCCCAGCGGGGTGTGGCAAGGGTGAGGCAGGCGGGGCGAGGCGGGGCGAGGCGGGGCGGGGCGAGGCGTGAAAGCCCTAGAGGGATGTGAGATCGCGTAGAATGAAAGGGGGTGCTAGGGCGGTTGCGCTGGTTGCGCAGCTACAGTACGGAACCAATATGTCTTCCAAAACAATTACAAACTACCACTCTCGACAAAAATATCAGTTTTCATGAAAAAGTGCACTCCGGCAACGACCGCTAGGCAACCGTTTTATAAACTATTCAAAACGATCAACGAACATCGCGGTGCTCGAAACCTCGGGTACGTCCGCCGCAATCGACGTACTGAACCCTCAGGGGAAAAGGCTGCTCGGAGCATACACGTTCCTTTTATCCGCCCGTCGTGACGATTGGCCCCGAGGCGGGGCGTGGTGGGGCGTGGCGGGGCGTGGCGGGGCGTGGCGGGGCGTGGCGGGGCGTGGCGGGGCGTGGCGGGGCGTGGCGGGGCGTGGCGTGGGTGGGACGTTCGCGACCGAGGCGTGCGAGGAGAGCGTGCAGGAGAGCCGCGGGGCCGGGGCTGGGGCGGGGCGGGGCGGGCCGCGCGGGCCTGGCTCACCGTGGGAACAGCTGATCGCTCCCTCCACCCCGCCCCGCCCCGCGCGCATGGCGCATAGTGTCTGGTCGTTAGGGCGCGGCCGAGGTACACTCGCGGCACGGCGCGTACTTTCGGTCCGCCGTGGACGAGCTTTGCCTTTAGCCAAGGCCCGGGTGGCTGCGGCGCTGCAGCCGCGCTTGGGAAGGTAAATATGCACCCCGACGTTCGACGTTCCGAGAAAAAGAAAAGGAGGAAGCACAAGCAGAGGAGGTTTAGTTCGTTGGAGCGGCGGGGGCCGGCGGGGGCCCCCGGGCCGAGCACACACCGCACCAACCACCGGGCCCCGTGTATCAATTATAACATCTACAAGTATAATTGGTGCGCTATAAATCGTTTTATATATTGAGCGCAGAAAGGTGAGACTGGACTAGTCGGCGTGTTTGCATGTGTGCGTGCGTGTGCGTGCGTGTGCGTGTGTGTGCGAGTGTGGACGCATGGGGTGTTCGCGCTGACTGTATATTGACCCGTTGCCTCCATTAGATCATATTTATGCATCGCGCCGCTGTCGTAACTACAAGCCGATTATCCTACACGGCCAACCTTCTCCGAGGAGGGACACTTTTATTCGATCGGTATACATGTTATTATTAATAAGAATTACCCTCAGATGACTTTCGACGAGTGTCACAACGGATGCTTTATCGAGAGGAATACAAGGGGGGGATTTACAAAAGAGGATGAGGGGGGCTCTAAGTGTTGCGTGAGCGCATCGCTCTTCGCCGCCGTTTTAATTGTCACGGCGTAGGCCCGTCATCTGCGGGGCGGCGAGGGCCTTTCTGTCTAGGAGTGCGACGAGCTAGGGAACGTCTGAACTCGTGCGTACGAGAGGGAGAGAGAGAGAAAGATGGACGAACGTGCGTGCTCGTATCGCATGAAGAGTCGTCGGATAGCGCCACGACTGACCTTGTCGCGAGTCGGCCTGGCGCGGCCGCCGCCTCACCTAGTCCTGCCGTCCCGCCCGGCCCGGCGGGCCGACGGCGTGGCCGACGGGCACGGGAAGGCTATGGGAGTTGACACAAGGCTGCGGGTCGCACTTGCCGCTGGAAGGCGGTGGGAATCGCGGGGCTCGGCGGCGGCGGCAGGACGCTGCGGCCGCGGGGCTGGAGGAGCTGCGGGGGCCCTCCTGTGGCCGCGGGGCAGTGGTGGCCGAGGGGCGGCGGGGGCGGCGGGCCTGGCGCCACCGGCACGCCAGCGCAACAAAGCAAGGCTGTGACATCGAATCAGGGAATATCCGCACGGTGGCAGCAAACGACTTGAGCACGCGCCTGGGGGCGTGGCGGGGCGTGGCGGGGCATGGCGGGGGGCGTAACCACTCCGCGAGAGCGACAGAGACAGAGAGTGCGGGAGAGGCAGAAAGGCTGCCCTTGTCGCCCGAGCCCGCCGAGAGCACCCTTCTCCATGCTTGCACTACTAAACTAGAAATGGGCCGGGAAGGGCATCGCATTGGTGAGAGAGAGATAGAAACAGGGGTGTAGTCTGACAGGCTCTTCTGGCTGTCTTCCTCCCGTTTAAGAAATGTGTACCCATATCACGTTATCTTTCTGCTTCTGCCGTGCCCCTCGCCTCTCCCGCCCGCTCGCGCGCCTAAATCGACTGCAAGTCAGAGTGAGACAACACGAGAAAGAAGAGGAAACGATAAAGACATTACACTTGAAGAGGGACAGAGACAGAAGCAGCTGCAGGAGTTTTTGTTTCTTGTTTCTTTTTTCTTTTAGACTCACCTGCTCAGTTGGCGGGCAGGTGCTAGGGCCCGGTGTGTGTCCCCCGCACGCCCGCCCCCCGCCCGCCCGCCGCGCACGGACAGGCGCCCAAGGCTGCGCCGCGCGCGCCGCCACGCCCCGCCACGCTCCGCAGTGTGTGACGCGGGCCGCGCTGGGAGTGTGACAGTGTGACAAAACGGCGTGACGCCGCCCGCGGCCGCGGGGGCCTCGCGGCGCGGCGGGGCGAGGTGGGGAGTGGAGGAGCGGGGTGTTTGGCCGCGTGCGGCTTTAGCGTTACGAGGACGGGGGCGGGGGGCCTTTCACTGTGGCACCGGGGCGGGGTGGGGTGGGGCGGGTGGGAAGTGGTCTCTCCTGGGGTGTCCCCGGCTGCACGATGTGATGTGGCGGGGTGTGCTGCGCGCTGCCGTTTGCTCTCTTGCTTTCTCATACGACTGGGGCGTGGCTGGGCGTGGCGGGGCGTGGCGCGAGCTTAATTGAACGCCTAATATCGGGGGCACGGCTGCCCACCACACCACGCCCCGCCCCGCCCTTCCTGATTGGTAATCGCTCAAGCGCCTACTGCTGCTGCTGCGGCCGCCGCTCGTGTCGGACAAATTTAATTTCATCTGGTGGCGTGGCGCGGCGTTGCGTGGCCGGGCCGCTGGACCCACAGCAGCAGCACCTCAGCAGCCGCAGCAGCAGCAGGAGCAGCACCTCAGCAGCCGCAGCCGCGGCAGCAGCGGAAGGGCAAACATCGTAATGGTGATGTGAAGCGGAAATGGCGGATAATTGCTGCACTAGAAACGAGGTGACGGCCGGGCGCGGGACGGACGGGCCGGCGCGCAGTGCTAGCGTTTGCCAGACTGCACACGACCGCTCGCCACTACTACTGCACTCTTGACCAGCAGAGTGCGAGCAGCAGCAGCAGCAGCAGCAGCAGCAGCAGCAGCGGGTCGGGCAGGGGGTTAAAACAGTCCGTGTCTGCTATTTATTTTCCATTTCCGTTTACACGTCGTCGCTCGGTTATTTTTCGTTCTGGTTGTTTGTATTTGCGGTGGTGGTGGTGGGGACCTGTCACACGTCGCGGATGGCAGGTCGTGTGTGTGTGCTGGCGCCGACCTCCCCGCACGACGGGCCCCGGGTGCCGCCCCCTGCGCGGGCGTGCTCTCCGTCGCGGTGGTGGGCGTGTGTTTGCCCCCGCGGGGTCCCCGTCGGGTCCCCGTCGGGCCTCGGCGCCGCCCAGTGATGACCGAAATGGCCGGGTGGATTGCTCCGTAATCACGTGGTAATGATACGAATTGGCGGCGCGGCCACCGCTGCTGCTGCTGCTGCTGCTGCTGTTGCTGCTGTTGCTGCTCGGTGGCTCGGCGAGTCGGCGGCGGCGCGACGGCGGCAAGCCTCCCAAAAATTCACGGTGGGTTTTTGACGCGGGGCGGGGGAGTGGAGGTTTTACGTTATGGCCAGCGTGGCGGAGGGAGTCGCAGTTTTCGCTCTGCTGTGGGCAGTTTTGGACCCCCCGGTCAGGCCGCCATGGACACGCCCTCTCGCCGCTGAGTGCCTTTAGAGGCGCCCTTGGCGGCGCCGTTCAGTGCCGCCGTTCCACGCACACTACGCTGTCATCATCGTCAGCGATGGAGATGGTTTCAGATTTACGATTTATCGGGGGATAATAGTTCACCGGAAGGCACCAGAAGCGTTGAGTTTGTGTCACATGCTGTTCTGTGTGTTTATTCAGGAGGTACGAGTTTTAAAGGTATTGCCAAAGATATAAGTGGAAGATAAACCGAGGGAGAGGATAGTCAAAAATGGGCACAGACAAAAGAGGGAAGATTTGTCGTTTTACGTTACCGCCTGGTGGTTAGGCAACACACTGTCAAGGCGCTTGGGCGGGTGGCCTATCCTCGGGTCGTCAGGCGTCAGGGGTTCAGACTGACGAGCTAGGAGGGGGAGGAGGAGTTTATGGAGGTGCGGAGGGGAGGATGGCGACAGAGGAGGCGGCGAGTCATCGTAGAGGACGGCTCTGCCACTGTGAACGGCGTCGTCGCAGCCTGTCCGCGCGGGCCGGGAAATGCTCGGGCAGGCAGAGGGCTGAGCCGTGGCGGGGCGGGGCGTGCCTCAAGGCCGCGCAGCTCCGCCGCCCGCCCCGCCTCGCCCCCCGCACTACTCGTGTGCGACAAGAGAGGCGGCGGCGTGGTGCGGTAGCGTACGGAGTGCGTCGGTACAGTACCATGCAGAGTTGTACAGTCTGAGATAACGGCTGAGCGGCCGCGCGTGGCGACCAGGGCCCGCGCCCGCGCCCGCGGGGACCGGCGGCGGACAAGTGTAGCTGCTTTGTTGTGAACATCGCCGCTCTGCACCCGAGCCAGCGGAGATAAAAACACACAAAAAAGCGTGGTCTTGAGTGAAGTAAATAATGTGCTCGGCTGAACCGAGAACTTTGTCTTGTACCAATGCAAATTGCATTTGGTACAAATGAAAATTGCATTGCCCTGCTGTGCTGATGCAAATTTTATTGAGAAATCAGGGGTCAAGAACATGCTTTCGTGGGCGAACCACCAAGTCGTAGTGGCACACGTGTTAATAATGCTCAGAAGCTTCATTGGCTATACCAAATACTTGGAAATATAACCTCCTCCTTATGTATAGTAAATAACTATTGAGTCAAAACATCAACAATAATACATATCATTGTTTTAAACAGATTAAGTGGGTTTTTTTCCAAAGAAGATTCTTGCCGGTTCTGTTCACCTAAATTTCCAGTCGGGGAGAGCGACCGGGCCGGGCCCCTCCTCCGTCTGGTGAGACCGCGCTGCCGCGGCCGCTCCACCTGGTTTGGTCGAGCGTGGCGTGGCGGGCGGACTGGGCGGCGACCAGTGGAGCGGATCTGACCTCCGACCTTCACAGAGCAGCAGTCAGAAACTACCCACCGCCACGCCCCGCCACGCCACGCCCCGGCAGGTCCAGTCTCTATCCCCTCCGCCCTTTTCATCTCCTCCTGGGGAGCGGTTCTACAGCCTGCTGCTGCTGCGTCCATCCGCGGCCCTTGAAATAGAAAACGTATGAGCTAGTGCGTATGTGTGCAGGCATAACGCATCCCTACTGTAACACACACTCTCACACACACATACACAAACACACACACAAACACGCACACTCATATGCATACGAAGCGTCGCGCTAGCCACTAGGTTGTTTTTACGACGCAGGGGAGCCCCGCGTCCGTGGGGAGACGTGATTCAATTTCGCCACCGCCGTCGGTCGTGCCGCTCCCCGACCACCACCGGCGGCGGCGGCGCGCGGGTCAGGGCTTGGCGCGGCGGGGCGGGCCCCCCCTGATGGCGCCCTGGACCAGGATGCTGCATATGTATCCGCGCACCCGACAGGCCACCCAACCGCGGCCTCGATCAGTCGTCGGCCTGCTCATGGTATTGCCTTCCCGCGGCTGATGATTAAACCCAAACCACGACGAGCTACATGTGCCGGCACCGCTGGTTCCCCCCTGGGCGGGCGGTTGCATGGCAGGCGCCGTCGAGCGGGCGCGCTCGGCGGGACGGCCTACCGGGCCGGGGGCTCCGAGACGCTGCTCTGTTGGCTCGTTCCGGGGTAAGGGGGACTTTATTCAACTAAAACAACCGTGTATACCCCCCCAAAAAATCTGAAAAATTAAAATAAAAAATCAGAAAAGGACAGGATATATTAAAAACAAAAAAACTCAAATAAGAAAAATCTGGAAAAGAAAAAAAACTGAAAAATCGGTGTACGCCTGAATTTGTAGTGAAGCACCCCTCGCCCGGAAAGGCCCCGGGCGGGCGCAGCGCGCAGCGGGTCACTCCGCCGGGACCACCTGCGACGCCGCGCCACCTGCATGCGCGCCGGACGAGCAGGCGCCGCAGGAGTTACGGGAGGCGCAGGGCGGGGAGGTTTACTGCTGGGTCCCCGGGCCGCCATCGCATGAGAGAAAACCTCCCCGACGGAGCGGTATAGAGGGAACGCTGCCGCCGCCGCCGCTGCTGACCTTTTCCGCACCGAGACTCCCGTAATGGATGGAGCTCATATCGAAAGTACGCGCACCTCACTCACTCACCCCCGAGGTGGCCGGCGACCCCCGCGGCTTGTGCAGAGTAGTGGCAGGGAGGACGCACTGCTGCAGTACGTACTGCACCTCGGGGATGCGGGATAACTCGGCTTACGTATCGCTACGATAAGATTTGATTTGATTTTTTCGTTTGGTTTGAACTTGAAGGCGGCAGCAGCAGCGGTGGTTGGTGGCGGCGGTCGCTGCGAGAGTTGTATACAGTAGAACGAGTACAATTGCTGCCCCCGAATTGGCACTTACCGGACCGGTCGGGTCGGCGGAGCGAGGAGTTGTTTGCTGCCGTGCGGGCCGTGAGCTGTATAATGAGGAGCGGGAGGACGCGCAGGATGATCTACCGAGTGAGCGGGCCGGGGGGCCACAAAAAGTAAAAGTACAAAGTGTCTTCTGGGGCGGGCTTTGCTGGGCTGGGCGGCCTCCACGCGCCCGCCCGAATGGGCTGTGTGGGGCTGGCTCCGGCTGCTTCGGGCTGCTTCGGGCCACTTCAGATTTTTGGCGCGGCCGACTCTTTTTGGGCCGGGCGGTTTGGGCGTAGCGTGCCACGGCGACGTTTCAGTTTGAGTTCGGGGCGGGGCGGGCAGACGATACTGGATGAGCACTGCTGGGCGTGGCGGGGCGTGGCAGGGCGTGGCGGCCCGGCCAACTCGTCCGGTTTTGGTCAGGAGGGGCCCGCCTCGCCCTGCCCCGCCCCGCCCGTGCACAGCCGCTGCTGGGGCTTCTTCGGCATGGGAGTGATGGGACGGGATGAGCCGTGACCTATGATGCGGCCATGAACCGCGCCACGCCCCGCCACGCCTCACCTCGGCGCGCCACGCCACGCCCCGCCACGCCCCGCCACGCCCCGCCACGCCCCGCCACGCCCTACCACGCCCTGCCCCCCTCGTCGGGGCACGTAGGTTTGCCGCGCCATGCATGATACATAGTTCCGCCTCGAGGCGCACCCCATCGCGGCGCGACCACGCCCCGCGGCGGCCACGCCCAAATAACGACCACGCCCCGGGACCACGCCCTACGGGCCACGCCCTTAGCAGCCACGCCCTGCTGGCCACGCCCTTAGCGGCCACGCCCTACTGGCCACGCCCTTATCTATCGCGCCCAAAAAACACGCCCAAGATCGGAAACCTTCCGACCAGAGAACAACAACATCGAATACAGATTTGCAAACCTCACTAAAACCTAGCTGAAAAAAATATTATGCATTCTTGCAAGTGTGAAGCAGATCTTGTGTGTGTGAGCGCGGTGCAAGGGTAAAGAGGGATATCAAGAGCGCAGAGGAGGGGAGGCGGGTGGGGAGGGGGGAGGGAGCGTTAAAAAAATGGTAGATAGAGTCCTACTATAAAATCAATCAGCTGGCGTGGGCTAAAACTACCTCTCTGCCGCGCCCCTGCCCCGCCCTGCCACGCCCCGGCGCCAAGCACTGTACAGCACCGTGTCGGGCGGGAGGCCGCGCCCATGACGCGCACTCTGCGCAGTCGCACAGGTTCGACACGTGCACGGGACGCGTCCCGCCCCGCGGTGCGCTTCGAAAAATGTGATTCGTGGGCTTTGGAGTTCGCTGACTAAAGTTGTGTTCCCTTTTTGTTGTTTTTGCAGAGCCGCCCCTCTCACCGCCCTCGCCGCCGCCAGACACACTGTCGTCATGCCTGGAGTCGCTGAGGACGGGGACCACCACGCTCCTGTCCCTCACCAGGATAGGCGACGCCTCGCTGTGAGTACCGCGACGGGGACGAGGAGGACGAGGAGGTCGCGAGCCCGGTGAGCCGAGAGGGTCAGAGTGCGGGGCTCGGCCGGGCTGGGCGTTGCCGCGGAGCGAGGCGCGACGCGCGCGACGTCTCGACGCCGGGATGACGCCACGGGCCCGCGACGCGCGGCGTGGCGGAGCGTGGCGCAGAGTGAGTGTAAAAGCACGGGCTGACCGCATCGCGTCGCGACGTCCGCCCCGACGGCCCCGCCCAGCTCGTCGGCGCGCACACCTGGGTGCGACACGTATCGCAGGCGTACGGCGGGAGATAAGGGCCAGCCCAGCCCTGCCTCGCCAGGCCCCGCCACGCCCCGCCACGCCCTGTCCCCGCACAGGTGGACGGGCACTTGTCGCGGCCTCGGCGGGCGGGAGCGACTCTCTGCGACCAGCTCGGCTCGCGGCCGTGTGTGTGGCCCCGTGTGAGAGCGGGTGTTGCGACATGCTCGGCCAAGTGAAGGGAAGAGCAGAAGCACCGAGAGTGGGGACCCGGCGAGCAGGGGAGATGCATGCGCGACCGGGGCGCGGCGGGGCGTGGCGGGGCGTGGTTGACCCCCGGGGTCATACTCCGCGCGCTCTCCCCCCTGCCCCTGCCTTGCCTGCCCGCGTCGTGAGAGCAAGCGCCACGCCGCTGCATGGGCCCGGGCCTGATGGCGTGGCGGGGCGTGGTGGGGCTCGCGGGGACCGACTGGACGCGGTCGTGGACGGGCGAGGCTCGCGAGGAACTATCCCGCCCCACCCCGCCCCGCCCCGCCTTCACTCCACTGCGCGCTGCGGCCGCTGCGATAATAGTGATCTTCCTCCTGCTGCCTGCTCGCCCGGCCCGGGTCGTATGCGTAACGTTTCGGGGCCCGCCCAGTTTCCCTCCTCGACGTCCTGGCGAAAGGGGCAGGTTCAGATTCAGATCCCAAAAAACAAAACAACAAAAGTCCTCACACCAAGTCTGTGTATTAGTGATTTTTGTCACATTTTCGCGCGCCTTGTAGGCTTAAGCAGGGTTGTTGTCCACTTCAGTGACTGTTGATTTAGCTAATTGTCGGGTTGAGCACCTCGGTACCTTCACATTCCGTCCTCAGACCCACGAAATATGTTGAACCGTCAAGTGAGGTCCATGAAGCCCAGGCCTGTGCTGTGCAGTTAGGCCCGTGCGGTACCATCCTCCGGCGCGCAGCTAAGCCCCGACACGCCCACCACGCCCTCGCTGGACGGAGCCACTTTGCGTTGCTGAAATGCGCCGAGCCGATAGGTATCGAGTGTCAGAGCGGGAGGGAGAGAGAGAGAGGCCCCGGGGCAGAAGAGATAAAGGGAAGACCGGCAAGGGG
>NW_026267431.1:17427-43018 GCF_000697945.3 Frankliniella occidentalis | reverse complement strand
CGGGGCGGGCGGGGCGGTCACGACCGGTGACCAGAGGCTACGCGACACCCACTCTAGCCGCAGCGTCGTTATGTAGCCACATGAGCTACGCCGCGCCACGCCCTGCCGCCACGCCCTTGCAGCCACGCCCCGCCACGCCCGCGAGGGAACGCCCTGCCCTGGGCTGACATCACCGGGAGCGGCCCGGCACGCCTCGCTCGCACGAGCTCTCTGGCTATGGCATCGCTTGGGTGTGGCTGGACGGCTGGACCCGCTCAAAAAAATCACCTTCGTCAATATTTTTACTGTTTAAACTTTCCAATTTTTCACGCAGATTTGTTCGATCCGACGTGGGCAGCTGCAATAATCCTGATCTTATGCCCTTTCTCCCCCGCACCACGCCCGTGAACGCCCCATGCACGCCCCACCACGCCCCGCCACACCTACCCCGGAGTGCACAGAGCATGCCTGCTGCAGTCTGAGTCGTGGGAACCAGGCTCAGCCACGCCTAGCATCTCCGCTCGACTCGCCTCTCCCGGCCGCCGTGGCGGGGCGTGGCGGGGCGTGGCGGCCGAAGCACTGGGCTGCACTGCCAACTTTATGAAAAATTTACGTCAATCTGGTTTACTTGGCGCCGTGCAGGTCCCCCCCCCCCTCTTCTCGTGTGCCCCGCCCCTGCCCCGCCCACGAGCATGGGACTGCACCCGCTCGTCCTTGGCGCCGCTCTGTTGGTTTTGCATTCGCCGACCGCGACGACGATTTCTTGCTCACGACGAAAACCGAATGACTTCTCTTCACGAAGAAAGGTCGGCCCTGAGCAGGTCTCGTTTCTCACACGTCATGTACGTGTGTGTGTGTGCTCGGCACAATGTCCGTCGGACCTTGCTCCATTGCTCGTCTTCACGTGTGTGTGTATGTGTGTGTGTCTGTAAGCTGTGTGTGTGTCTGTAAGCTGTGTGTGTGCTGTCCAGGACGGCCCGGGGCCCCCACATGACATGTACCGCTCACCACGCGGTGAAAGGTACACACACACACATACACATGCAGAGTGTACGATGTGTGTCTGTGTGCGAGTATGCGATCTGCAATGCGTTGGCCTTGTTTGCTCGCGTTCGAATGTGGCTGTGCATGGCGTATTGGTCGGTACGCCCGCGTCTCTGTAGGTGTTTGTACGCGCCTGTGTGTGTGTGTGTGTGTGCGTGCGTGCGTGTGTGTTCAGTCCATAAGAGCGGCATCCTGTGGAGCACACGGAGCAGCCCATAGCCAGGGGAGTGGCGTGCGGGGGCGTGGTGGGGCGTGGTGGGGCGCGGCGGCGCGGGGCGCGGGGCCGAGAGGGACGCGGCGTGGTGGATCGGGCTCGTCCCGACGGCTGCCATGACCCAGTAAGCGCTTACACTATACTCAGCCGTGAAGAGGGATCGGCCGGCCGGCCGGTCGGTCCCCTTCCCTCGCCTGGAGGCTGGAGGCTGCGCTGGAGGCTGCTCTGGAGCCTAGAGCCTGCGCTGGAGGCTAAGGATGAAGCCTGGGGCGCGGGCGGTAGCGTCACGCAGATGCAGCACCAGCCGATGGATTCTGCAAGACTTTGACTTGGAAACGGCAGAACGTTCTCACTTTCTTTGAACGCGATTCATACTTTACTTAAAGTTCAGCTAGCGAGTCTGGAGGCAGCAGCAAGATGGGGTCGGCGGCTCGGAGGGCATCGGACCAGCGTCTGCAACAGCAGCAGCTTCAGGAGGAGGAGGAGAAGCGTCGAACACCGCGCATGTGCACCACGGCCCGGACGGCAGGCAGGCATGCAGGCCCGGCAGAGGCCCGCAGGCCGCAGGTGTTACCATAACTTACTTGCCAACACGACACGGTATGGCCGGGCCCTGCCCCGCCCCTCCGCGCCCCGCCCTGCGCCCCGCCACGCCCCGCCTCGCCTCGCCACGCCCGCTACTCGCTACTCGCACAATGCCGGCGCGGCGGCGTGGCCGGGGCTGGGGCCCAACTTGGCTTGACCGAGGGGTATCCCTCCACCCGCCGCACCCGCCCGCCTCGCCAAAGGGATAAACGTATAGGATCTCGCACCTTTAGGACCGCTCCGCCACGCCGCGCCACACCGCGCCACGCCGCGCCACGCCACGCCTCGCCACCTCCCCTGCACGCCGGTCGGCGAGCAGATAAATCATGAGTGGGCTCTGCAGATGCGCGCCTCGCCGCGGAGCCGCGCGGTGCTGCACACGTACACTGCCGGGTGTCGCTGCACGCGCGAAGCACTCGGCAAAAGCACGGCCGGGGAGCAAGATCAGACGTTTGCGATGTCTCCCAAGTTTTTATTTGTTTTGTTTTTTTTTTGTTTTTTTTTTATCCGCGGCGCCGCCGACTAGGCGACCCATTCCCATTAGCGCGCCTCACTCACTCCTTTGCGGTTAAGAAGACCGCCAGAGCTTTCCGCGCTCGGTTTTGAATATGCATCGGTCAGGGGGCCGGGCCAGGCATAGGGGGGAAATCCCTCGCAGCGCGGCCGCGACGCCGCGACCCGCGACCAGGAGGAGGCGGAGCGGGGTCATGCCGTCCTCACATGCAGGCCGTTCGCGACCCCAACCAACGTCGCGTAGATTTGTTTTGATATTCGTCGAATCGAGACAAAAGTAGAGATTTTTGAAAAGGATGGGGGCTGGCCAATAAGCTCACTCCGCGATGTGGATAGCAGGGCGCGGCGGCCAGCCTCGGGCAGCCTCATCTCGCCGCGGCCCGGCCATGCATCAGGATTACTCCTCCAACCCGGGGCATTGTGCCCTCCTCGCGCTTGGGCGTGGCGGGGCGTGGCGGGGCGCGGCGGGGCGTGGCGCTGGGCTGCACCGACTCTTGGGTGTGTCCATCCACGGCGTGAGGCTCTGCCAGCTCGCTTGGCTTTCCAGCGTTTCCCCCCGCCCTCCCCCGCCCTGCCCCCCCCCGCCTTGCCCCGCCTCGCCCTGCCCCGCCCTGTCACGGCCCACCACGCCCTGTCACGCCCCGCCACGCCCCACCACACCCCGCCACGCCGCGGCTGTCGCCCAGACTCTCGCGCGCGATCGGGGGGCAGCCGCGGTGGGCTCCCCGGAGTCCCCTTTCCTTTCAAATTCACCCATCGGGTCGTTTAAGTACCCCATAACCCCGCGTTAGACCCCCTGACTTTGTATTTTTATCGCTACCGAATTCGCAAATCGTTTTATTCCCACCTTTTAAAGTCGCCGTTAAAGTCGCGTCGGCGCACGTTTTTACGTTCGATCCAGTTACCCCGGGTACGGCCCCGCCGGTCGGCCGGCAGGTTTGATTCGGTGGTTATACGACCTGATAATGATGCAAGAATCATCATCAGGGTAGCGAAAAAAAAGGAGGTTACCCGGGTCGACTCCGTTTTCACACCTGTTCCCGCGCGCTGCCCGCTCAAGTCGTAAAATGGAAGAGTCGTCGGGAGGCTCTGATTTGGTGGGTCGGGTCAGGTGCACGGATAAAAAATGGTCCACGGATCAAGACAGTGCATCCATCTCATGGCTTATTTTAGTGAAAATGAAAAACAAAAAAAAATCAGCCGCTGATATTTCTGGCTCTGATTGCATACCTAGTGCTTATTGCAGCGTCACTGTACGAAATTTTACAAGATTAGAAAGGGAAACCCAGGACCGATTTACGTTTTGCTGAGCTAAGATTTAACTGGAGCTAAAATTTGGTTGTATGGTGTGACAATTATTTCACTTGTTTCTCTGAGGTCTTCTGCGATGTATTAGCTGGATCCGTGAACACGCTTTTCTTTTTTTCGTGCCGGGGCTGGATGCGTTGCTCTCTGGCAAAACGGCTCCCATAAAGAAAGTGGGAGAGGAGCGAAGACGCTCCCTGCTCGCCTGCCTGCCGGGTCCAGGTCCTCCGGCCGCGTCGAGCCGCGCCACGCCCCGCGCGGTTTGTCTTGGCTTTTATTATTGCTATTTTACGGCCCTCCAAAGTGGTCGGTCTGAACCGCGCCGGCTGGGCCGGACTCGTCCGGGCGGCTGGGCGGGGCGCAGCAGCAGAGGCTATGGGATGAGCGAGTCGGCGGTACACGGGCGGTAGCGCGGCGCGCGGCCGGCTGTGGGTCAATTCTCATCTTCTTTCGGTGCTGTCTGCGATGTAGTTGTTTTCGCGTCCATCTGCTGCGGCGTAGAGTTGGAGGTGTGTGTGTGTGTGTGTGTGTGTGAGTGTTCTCGGCGGGCTCACAAGAGTCGCCACCGCCACCCACAAGTCGCGCACCTTTGTGACCTTAGGGGGCGCGGCCCCGGCCGGCCCTGGTCGTGAGGCGCCTGCCTGCCTGCCAGCAGTGCGCTGCTGCCCGGCCCCGGCCGCTCTCGAAGCGCCCTTGATCTTGATCTCCGGCCCGCGTGACACACCGTGACACGCCGTGACACGCCGTGACACGACGCCCCGTCTAATTAGACGCGACGCCGAGCAGGCCAGGACGCGGTGGCGGCGTCCACCTGAACGACGGGGAGGTGGTGGCGGTGGTGATGCTGCTTCTGCTGCTGCGACAGCCCGATGGGTGTGGCGTTCGTCGTGGCTCGCCGCGGCCGGGCTGCTGGCAGGTCCCCGAGGCACTCGGTGCTGCCGCGCGGTGACGGGGTCGGCGTGACGCCGCGTGACACTGGCGTGACGGCCATACGTGACGCGCGGGCGCGCCTGCTCTCTCGCGGGGACGACGACGACGACGGCGATACGCCGTCGTGAGGAGCCTGTCACCCGAGGGGCGCAGAGAACCGCGCGCAGCCGCGGGGCACGGCGGCGCCGCCGGTCCCGTCACTGCCAGAGCTCCGTGCGTGCAGGTCCCCGTCACCGTCATGACCCCCGAGCGGCTGGGTACTTGACCCCCCCGCCGACCACCTCCACCGGAGCGAACCGCCGCGCGCGGGACAAATTGGCGGCGCATTACGTCGCGACAAGTGTGAGCGCGGGGGCGGGGACGAGAGAGAGAGAGAGAGAGAGAGAGAGAGGGGGGGGGGGCGAGGTCGCTGATGAGTAGCGTAGAGACGACGAGCACGAGGCTCTTCCGGAGAGTAAGTTTGCCATCATTACCCATGTGCACGGCAAAAAAAAATATCAAAACTGGTAGATACTGTAAAACATGCTTCAAAAAAGTCTGAAAAAGTCTGCATTGGTGCAAAAAGAATCTCAAGAGGCTAATGCGTATACAGCCAAAAAGAAATCGCACCAGTGCTCAAAATTGCCTTTGTTTTGTGTATAAGGTTCTACAAGAA
This sequence comes from Frankliniella occidentalis, assembly GCF_000697945.3. NCBI lineage: Eukaryota > Metazoa > Arthropoda > Insecta > Thysanoptera > Thripidae > Frankliniella > Frankliniella occidentalis. The sequence continues at coordinate 37,793 of NW_026267431.1, read as the reverse complement.
AGTGTGCTCCTATCCTTCTCGCGTGGCCGAGGGGGCCCCCTGATGGGGTCAGCGCGCCACCTGTTTGGGTAGTGGTCAAGCGGGGCGCGGCCAGCTCCCATACATCACTGCCAGGCGGAGGAGGGCTCCTCCTCTAGGAGACCGCCCCGCCCCACCCCCACACGTAATCGCACACACTCACAGAGCCGGTGGTGCCCGCGAGTTAGTATGTGAAAGCGTGCATCCCGAATGGCGTTACGGCACGTCCAAGCGCGGCGCACATCTCCGCGCGCCACGCCCGCGCCGCGGACTGCTTGGCGGCGGCGACCTCGACCCGTCCCGCGCGCGGCGAGTGCGCTGGAGACCACACAAGCGCCCGCCAGTCCCGCCCCGCCACGCCACGGCTCTGGGGTAATTTAATTTGAGTGGATAGAGCAAAACCACCGCTCGGGCTCCGGCTCGGCCGCACCGCTCGGTACACACATCATCATTTGATGCGCCGGGCCCCGGGCCGGCCGCTGCTGGAGGGCCCCGCTTTTGGCGATCACCGAGCCCGCTCTGGAGGTCACTATGGAGAAAGGGGCGCCACCTGCCCTGCCGAGGACGTTTGTGTGGTTTTTTATTTCCCATTCTCGATCAGGACTTGGCTGGGCGCTGGGCGGGCGCCTGCAGAGGGGGCGGGCGGGCAGGCCCGTCGAGCAGGCGCGTCGCGCGGGGTGGCCTACCCCGCGCCGCTGCAGGCGCTCGGGCCTGGCCGGGTCGGGCCGGGCCGGACTGCGTTTAGGACGCGGAGGGCACACTCACAGCGCGCGCATGTCGTCAGCAGCGGCGGCGGCGCCGGGCTTAGGTGACATGACGCAACTGGGCGTGGCGGGGCGGGTGGGGCCGGCGGGGCCCTGAGAGGACAGCCAACAGAGAGCCCTGTGCGGTACAGGGCCGCGCGGTGCAGTGCGGCCGGCGCTCTTGGGCAACAGGCCACACAGACGAGCGGACGGTCGGACGGTCGGCCGGGGCCGTCCTAGACCGCGGCTCTTCACTGCGTCTCGACCCCGCCCCGCCCCGCTCCACCAAACGCCATGCCAAGCAACGCGCCGGGCACACATTCTTTACCTCGAGAATTAAAGGCCCTCTCTGCCCGTGGCCCGCCGTGCCGTGCCCGTGCGCCCGCAAACACACATTTGCAAATGACCCTCCTGCTGCTCTACCACCCCCTCCTCCCTGCAGCCGACCCCTCCGGCGCTGTGAGCTGAAGAGAGACGGACAGAGGCTCGGGCCCGCTATGCGCACCAGCAGCTAGCTCTTTGGGCTCGCGCTCGGTAATTCTAATAATGGTGCTTCAAAAATATACACCCGCACGGCCGCGCGCGGTGCGTATATGTGGCGTTTGTACCATTATCGCAGCCCTTTTTTCTTTTTTTCTATTTTTCACCGCGTGGCAGGCCTGGCTGCGCCGCCGCCCGCCGCCCCACTTCCCACAGGCCGTACCTGCTGCAGCGGCGGCGGCGCACAGGTGCATAATAATTATTGCCAGCTGTTTTTATGAAGGCAGCGACGACGCGATGCTAGATTCAGTTACATCCTGCGCCGCCTTGCTGCTGCTGGTGCTCGCGGCTACCCATCAGTCTCCCACCGCCGCCTCAACTACCCATCAATCTGTCAACTAACGCCCCCCCTCCCCTTTCTGCTTGTCTGTTCCAGGAGAAAAACCGTACCAGTGCACGTGGGAGGGCTGCACGTGGAAGTTCGCGCGGTCGGACGAGCTGACGCGCCACTTCCGAAAACACACCGGGCAGAAGCCGTTCAAGTGTCACCTGTGCCAGCGCTCCTTCTCGCGGTCGGACCACCTCTCCCTGCACATGAAGCGCCACTGAGCGGGGCGAGCAGGCCGCTCGCCGGGCACGGGCAACGCCAGCGCTCGTCACCACCGTTTTAATTCTGAAAATTTTCGAGAAGGGGAAAATTTGGTATTCTTGGATGGGAAGTGATTATGTATTTCCTGCCACGTGTACACATTCCGTCCTTTCACGCCCGTGAGGTCCGAGTCTGAGGGCCTCACAGACGTTTCGTTGTCGCACGGAGAAAATTATTCTGTATGTCAAAGCCCGCGAGGTAGCGTACGTAAAAGCTTAATACTATGGAATTGTATTTTTGATAAATATTATGTTAGAGTAAGGTAGAAAGTGTGGTTTTGGCCACTGATCTTCTTTTGTGATGCAGCAACCCCAGTGTTCATTTTGTCTACTTAAAAGAAAGGGTGATCTCTAACTCGCATCTTTCAAGCCTCATGTTTGAGTTTGAGAACAAATTCGTTTGCTATCCTTGCCATACACACTGGTGGATGTTCGACAGGACCCCTGCAGTGCATGTAAAAGAGTGAATGGGTGAGCAAAAGTGAGCGTGAATGGATGAGTGGATTCTGGAGAAGCGAGTGAGTGTTTTGATGCGGCACATGGCAATAAATAATTTTAATGGGCAGTATTTGACACTACAGCCTTCTAGTGTTTTCCAGAGAAGCAAAAAACAATTTTAGTTTAGTCGTTTAGAAGTGACTGTCATCACTTTGTGAAGTACAAAAGATGTTGCCCCGTGGGTGCTGTATATATTTTAGGCAAAGATCTGTTGCGATCTGTTGGCATTTCTGGCGTTGAGGTGCTGAGTATTTCTAAAGATCTCCTGCGCCCCTTATGGGTGCTCCGCTGCCAGGCCGGCAGTGGGTTCCTACGTTTGTACATTGTGTTAGCTCTTTTATTATATCCTCAGTAAAACAGAGGTTGTGCGTTTGTCAGTGCTCAGACTTTATTATTATTCAACTGAACGGTGAATTGAGTTTTTCTGTTGTTGTAGATTTTTATATTTTTACAAACTTTCTCTATTTTTCTATGACGATTTCGAGTTACTTCCATATGTTTCGATTAATTTTGCAATTTCGTACGCCTCTAGTCTACAATAATTTGTCTCGTGATAATACAGTGAAGCACTGTACCACATTCCTATCCTGTAATATGTACATTATAAAGGTGCTGTGTAAAAGAAAGAATATTATTGAATCGCAAAAATTGTGACTCGTTTTATTTATTTTGTTGACTATTCCTAGTTTGTAAATAAGATGCTTATCATAAATTCACTACGTTTCTGTAAAAATGTAAATGATCAAGAGTGCCTTTGATATTGTATTATTGTACATACATCATGAATATGAATTGTATATGTTTGTTCTAAAGGAACTTATTTATTTGTGGTGTACAGACGCAAGTGGCTCTTTACCAAGGACGTCGAGAGGGTTTTGCAGCCACTTTACTTTACGCCACCAATACAGTATCTTTTTATGAGTTCCTTTTTTGTGTTGATGAGAAAAATTGTTGTTGAAAGAATTAAAGAAAAACAAAAATCAATGTTCGATAAGAGCTTTTTATTGACCCCTGTCCGCTTCCTTGTGACTCACGATCGCACATACGAACAGAGCGACCACGCCTTCCAAAGCAAACATCATCTTCTCGACGGAGAAAACTTTATAGTTTGCAAAAGTCAATAGTCGACAGCGGCGCGCGACCAAACTAGAAACGCCAAGCAGAGAGGGAGAGGGAGAAATAAAAAGTCTTTTGAAATAAAGTTGGTCGCGGCCGCTCGTAACTCACCTGAGCCCCTGTAAAACTCCTCGCGGCGGAAGTGCGGCGATGATAGTGCGACACACAACCCCGCCGCCGAGAGCTTCTGCCCTGCGCCGCAGAGCTCCCGCTGTCCCATTTTCGAGAAATTTAATTATTGCCGCCTCGCGGGTCCCGCCCCGCGCAGCTCGCGTCTACAGTTACGGCCGGCCCGGTACAGCCGCGGTATATTATTTTTGCCTTTTACAACCCGTAGCGCAACACAACACACGGGGGACGCGGGGGGGCTGCACCCTGCAATCCCCAACACCCTCATAGCGGGACGAAGCGCGGCCCGGCCCGCGGTCCATCCACACCCGACACCAATACCAAAGTTACTTGGAGTTACTCCCTCGCCTCGACATTTACCGCGTGCTGGGGCGGGGGAGGCGGGGAAGGGCACGGGTCGAAATCACAAATCATAGCTGCACGATTCATCCCTTTTCATTGTTTGTGGTTTTGCAATGGGACAATTTAAAACATAAACAAACATTTTCAATACCGAACAATCTAAATTTGTGTTTGTTCGGTATGGAAATTTTTGCACAGGTTTTAAATGGAATTTGCTTTTAACGCAGTAATACGTACTTAGCACGCCAAAAATGTGGGACCTTTTAAGCGCAGTTTGATTTGCAAGACACATTGGCGTTGGAAGTAAGAGACCTGAACGAAGGGATCTATCTACCCGAGCTGAGAAGACGACGGCACCGGGGGTGATCAAACAGCTATGGGACACTGGGAGGGTGATTGAAGACACGTATCGGATTTTTCGATTATCGATCTCGGATACAGTCCCCGAAATTTTCGTGTTCTGACCCCAGAAATTGAAACAAATGGCACTCAACGTTTTTTGAGACTTTCTCCGTGATTGTGATTGGCACCAGAAGTCGAAAAATCCGCTGCTGATTGTTGGTCCGACTGCTCGCTTACGTCACGTGACTTAACCTCTCTTTTACTTTATATACTCACAAACCCCACTCGCGGTGTTTGGCTCGCTTGATGTTCAGCTTATTGGTTTGGCGCTCGCCTCCGGGGGAGAGCTTTTACTTGCATTTATTGCGGCCAGAAGCAAAAGTGTTTGCTTTCATTCGAAAGAAATGGAACCATTCCAACTTGCTGCGCGGAGAACAAAGTTGAAATCTTTTTGCAGCCCCAAAAATTATTCATGCAAGGCTGAGAGTTTATCGCCCGCGTTGTCCGGAGGTGACGTTGCTGACATTATTATTATCATTTCGCACTCTCGCGGGCGGTCGGGCCGGTGACAGATTGCTCCTCTGGCGACACGTCTTCTTGTCTTTTGAAACGCGCGCGCCTAGGCCGGGAGACGACGGCGCGGAGGAGGCGGCCTCCGCTCCCGCTGCGGCCGAGGACCCAAAAGGCGGACCGAAGAAGATGAGCCCCTGGTGACGCAGCATCCACCGACCACCAGAGGCAACAGCAGCGGCAGCCCCCGGGGCCCGGGGCTCGACGGGGGTGTCGGATCATCCAGAAAGTAAGTCCATCATTTGCCGTTACGAACCTGCTGATAAGATTGGCTTCTGCTGCCTCTCATAGCGCCCGGTGGGTAGGCAAACATCTTGCCCGAAGTGCACGGGTGTACTGCGGGGTGGCCTACCCCGAGTCTCGCAGGCGCCGAGCTCAAACGTCATTTGGGCCGAATGCATCCTGAGGAAAATGGACGTACTTTTTGAACGATCCCTATCGCTAATTAAGACGGGGCATGCCCATAAGCTCAGTGGACGTCAAAGTATTGCAAGGCTGGTTCAAAAAATCTTGATTGTCGGGGAACAAATTTTGCAGTGAAGAGAGTAGCCAATCCAGGGCCTTCTGATGAGGGGGCCTTCTTCAAGGGCTTCAAGGCCCAGTTAGGGCCGCCAGGCGTGGCATGGCCTCCGCGCAGCAGGCTGCCTGCTAGGAAGCCTTTTTTTTCATGTCCACAATAAAATATTACGCCCAATTCAATTTCACAGCAATTAACAATATGAGGTCGGAATGAAAAACATCATCTGCCGGAGGAGAGCTGAGAGGAGGGGGAGTGAGGGGAGGAGAGGGGAGCAGTCAGTAACAGCAGTGGCTATAGCAATTCCATTGAGGAGGCTGAAAAAAAAACATAGTGACGAGGCATTGGATTGGCAGCTCCTACGGGGCCGCCGGGGCGCGCAGTGCACGGCGGTGCGGCGCGGGGAGGGGAGGGGGGGGGGCGTATGTCACTGAAGGTACGTGGAGGCGAGGCGGGGCCGCGTGCTTGTGCTTGGATTGGAAGGCGTGGCGGGTAGTGGCCCGGTGTGCGTTTTACGCTCCGGCGGGTCATCTACAGTGCCTGTAGCCAAGTCTTGAGGGGCAATACACTCGAGGCGGCAAACAGTTACAAAGAGATTCAAAATGATGCGAGAGCTAGGGAATTTCGCATATGAATGACTTAAAGAAAAAACTTGCGCGGAATTATTATTCGTTATTCAGTACCCGAAATAAACTACGTTTCCTTCCTTTTTTCTGCTGCTGCTGCTGCAATTTCGAGTTGCCGAGTGCGAGCTGCGGGGCGCCTCCATGTCCAACCGGGTAGGCTCACGACGCCAGGCCCCGCCAACCTGCGCCCCGCCAACCTGCGCCCCGCCACGCCCCGCTCCGCCCCGACAGATCCCTCGGTGGAGCCGGAAATTCGGTAATGAAACTACGGGGCGACTCTGCTCCGCTCTGCTCTCCTCCGCCGTGAGGGGCGTGGGCAGCATCAGCAGCGCCAAGTAAGGAAGTGCCGCTCTAAGTACATCCGGCCGGCATTTAATTGAAAAGGGGGAGAAAAACGGGCTTTAAAAAATATAACATGGGAGATGGCGCCCCGCCTCGCTCCGCCCCGCCCCGCTCCGCTCGGGCGAACTTGGACTCGGGCAGTGTATACGTACGTACAGTCGCGAGGGAGGAGGACGCTCTGAGGACTATCATCCTGCCAAATTGCTCCCGAAATGATTGCAAACCCAAAGGTGGATGCTCCTGATGTGTTGGTTGCCGCGCCCGGCCCGGGTGCCGTGTGTACGTTTTGGGGCGAGCAATGTGAGATACAGGCAAGCAGCGGGTGAGGTGTGAAGTGAGAGGATCCGCACTGAGATTTTATTTTTTTTTGGTCCTGAGCACTAAACATTTTTGTCTCGAGACACAAAGTTTTTGACGCACTAAACAGTTTTGTCCTGGGCACCAAAGTACTGTTGCAGAGATTCAAAATGTTGTTGCAACGCACAATAATTTTAGAGGCGGGAACTAACTTTTTTGTACCAGGAACAAAGTAGGACGCATTAAACAACCGTCAGGAAAAAAATTCCCAGTTCGGCCGGTTTTGTGGCCACACACTTATAGGAGCCGCGCGGACACCGAGGCCGTGGAGCGTGCCACGTCGCGACGGCTGACTATTCGCACTCTCTGCACTGTCGCGCCGCCGTCTAACCTAATCTCGCGGCAGCAGCTTATTGGCAGGAGGCCGACCGGCAGCAGAGCAGGTGAGGGGAAAATAAACAAGTAAATGGGCGGGCAAGTGGTCGGCTTAATTACCCCGCTGATGCATTAGGTAAATATGTAATATTGAATGGGGAGCGGAGAGAGGGGGGAGGGGGTACGATCCGATTTACACGGGGGTTGTGTTGGAGAGAGAAATAGAGCGAGGGAGAGAGAGGGGGGAGGGGGGGGGGAAGTGGCAAGAAAGGGCGCCTCGGAGCTGGTTCTAGAGATAGCCATCATCACGGGGCGATGTGTGTCTATGAGAGCGTCCACGTGCGTGTGTGCGCAGAGTGTTGCCGTCGCACCGCACCTGTGTTGACGCGCTGCTGCCTCCCCCCCTCTCTCTCTCTCTCTCCCTCTCTCTCTCTCTCTCTCTCTCTCTCTCTCTCGCTCTCGCACGCACAACAGGGCGAGCGGGCAGGCGACGCGATCTCGTTCCAAACGGCGGCGGCGCGCCATGCGATCAGAGTGGTAATGGAAATGTTACGACTTAATTCGGTCGTGCCGGACAACGCTCCTCGGCGCAGCGCAGCGCAGCGCAGCGCAGCCCAGCGCGGAGCAGCGGCGCGCGAGTGTAAGACCAGGTGCAATTACCATTCTTGGAGATGGCTGGCCGCCGTTGGCCGCTCGGGCGTGGCCGCGACCAGCCGGGCCCACCGCCAGCTCACCTACTTTTGAGAAAGCGCTTGTTTTTTGTTCCTTCGTCCTAATGCTATCAACGAAGATTTGTCGCCAAAAAAATAAACGAAAGCAAAAAAAAAAATCTTTTACTAGCAAACATCTTGCCAACTTTTTGCTGTCCCACCGATAAATGATTTTGCTGTTACCTGAAGTATCAAACTCTTACTTCTTTTGGCGGCCCTTTTCTAAAGAAAAGTACCACGAATTCATGATATTTTCATCAAAATTTGTTTGCTGCAAACGTGACAGCACACGTTTCCTCTGCTGAAACAAATAATATTTTTGCAGTTTGGGCAAAACATTTGACCGCCTGTCCTCTCCCACGGGGCCGGTACGCGGCCTCTCTAGCGGCGGCCCTGCCCTGCCGGTGTACGGGTTTCGCACGAGCAGTCAGTCCGTTCGAATGCGACCTAAACCCATCCTGAGTAATGGACGCGATGCGGCCCATAACTCTCGTCGCATGTAGTATATATTGAGTGCGCGGTGCGGCGGGGCGGGGCGGGCGGGCCTGAGACTGTGTGGTGTTCCCGGTGCTCTTTGCGCGCGCGGGGTCGCCGTCGGCCGGCTCCGCCGCCACCGCCACGCCGCCACGCCGCCTGACCGACCGACCGACCGACAGGCGATGTCCTCCCGCTTATTGACGCCGACCCTTGCAATACTATTAAAATTTCAAATAAAGTAGTGGTACGCTGGTGTGTTACTACATCATTGCTGTATGTACGTCACAGGAGAGGTGGAAGGGGGGGTGGGGTGGGGTGCTCTCGCTCCGTCACTCATTTCTCATCAATGAATGGGCGCCACCTTTCTCTCTCTCTCCCTCTCCCACCCGCGTCTACTGGTCAAGCAGGGCGATGAAAAGAAGACGCATTCCCCCTTCCCTCCCCTGCTCTCGTTGACCCGTTCATTTATGGCAACTCATTCCCCCATTCTCTTTATTGAGTGCGCACCCGTCTTTGTCACACACTACAGAGGGAGAGAGAGGGAGAGAGGAGGAGAGGGCGAGACCATACGCACTCGTTTCGACACTCCAGTCGGCCAGCACGGCCTGTGGGAGGGCCCCTTTTCGTCGGGTACCATCTCTTGTAAGTACCGTAAGTACCCTCTTGTTATGAAAGGGCCTAAATGCAGTGCCCTTTGTTGGGCCCTCTGCCCTGCGGTGGGGCCGGGGCGTGGCCCGAGGAGTGGTGCCCTTTTGTTTCCGCACCACTGCACCCCCCACAACGCCAAACAGAGCCTCCGCTGCCGCCGCTGTTAGTCGACTGCGTGACTGACTGTATTTTCCAAATTATCACTCTGATAACTCTGCTCTGATGGATAGCTATGCCGTGCGGTGCCCTTGTCGCGGCCGCCGGGGGTATCCCGGACGGTCCCGCGGTGGCGGGCGCTCCCGTGCGCGGTGCTTTGGCAAGCCAATATTACTTGTCGGTAATCACCGAGCAGCCGCGCACCGACGCGCCACGCCCCGCCCCGCGAAGCCACGCCACGCCGCACGTCAGCTCTTCTTGTACTATACTCCACGGTCTGCCACGCCCCGCCACGCCCCGCCACGCCCAACGGCAGCAGAGCGTCTTCTTCGCGTAGCAGAGACCTTGGTTTTCGAAATGACTTCCTCGTCTGCCGCGTGTGTCTCTCCCGTCTTCTCTGTCCTCTCCCCTCCCCTTCTCTTCCCCGACATCTTCGCGTTCTCGCCTTATTGTTGTCTGCCCCACTCCTCCTCCTCTTATCGTACTCCTTCTTTTCGCGGTCCTTTTCCAAAATTTACCATGCATGTCTACGAATTGGGCATAAAGACGCGTACTTTTTCGGTAATGCCACCAACTTCCTCAGGGTTCGTCACGACAGTCGGGCCGTTTTTTCTCTGAGTCATTCGGCAAGTCACGGGAGCACGGCGCCTGCGAGGCTCGGGGTAGGCCGCCCCGCAGTACACGCATGCATTGCAGGAAAGATGCTGCCTACCTATCAGGCGCTATGAGAGCTTGCTCAGGCTGACGACGGTGGTACTCTCTGGATTTTCCCTTGATAGGAGCAGCCACTTCGCTTTATGATGTATTTTAGACAGTCACAAAAGACTGTCTCTACCGGAGGGTAGCAAATTATAATTATACCTCTATAGTTTTTTTAATTTTCTACAAATTGTGTTCTTTGAATCTGTCTTTTTTATTTTTAGTACGCAATAAATGCATCAAACTTAGCTTTCCTCAGATTATTTTTTCAAACCTTTGAGTCTTTTCTCGGTTCTTTTATCCGTTATGGATGGAACTCCAAAGGCTGCTGATCGCGCGAATGGCTGAGCTCGCATCACTCACACCTACCTGCCTTACCTATACTCACACCGGCCGCCGCCGTCCCGTCCCTGTAAAAACAAGGAGTCGGCACGTCGCCTCGCGCCGTCAAAACCTGTTGATGCCGCAGCAGCACATGCAGCAGCGCCTGCAGCAGCGCCTGCAGCAGCGCCTGCAGCAGCGCCTGCAGCAGCGCCTGCAGCAGCGCCTGCAGCAGCGCCTGCCATGCCCTGCAACAACTGTGCCAGGCGGTCACTATATGGCCATGCTTTTGTTCACACCGCACGAGCAAGGACCCCAACTAAGGGCATCTCCTCGCTGCGTCACAAAGGCGCGCGATAGGTGTGAACCGATCCGTATGTTGGGCGAACACCCGCTATAGTATGCGGCGGTATCAGCAGCGAATGTCATACTCGCGCGGCATCACGCCAAAGTTTCCTATTATATTGGGTGTGTCATAAACACTATGAACTTTGTGTTGGGTACAAAACATTTCGGCCCCTCCTTTTGTAACCTCTATCTGTCTGCCGTCTCTCTATCTCTCTCTCTCTCTTCCCCCTGGTGACCCCTTCCCTCGCGAAGTGTCAGTAGCAGCGTGGGACTGGCTGCAGGGAGCGCGACAAACACTTTTAACAAGCACACACACACACACGCGCGCGGTAGGGACACGCACACACACACACACACACACAAACACTCTCACACGCAGAGCGTGACACACGGGGCGACCGACCAGCGATCATTGTCCTAAATCAGCGAACGCAGGTCGGGTTGAGGAGGAGGAGGAGGCAGTCTAGGATAGTACAGGTGGGGGTGCAGGAGGAAGGCTATCACGGCTCTACCTCTCACGCCAATATTTGCTCCAAGTATTTATGTTCGACACTCGCTGAATCACGCGGAATATCGTCTTTACTGCGCATGACATTTCTCGCGTCTCCCACGCGGGGGAATTCCAACAGCGTGGCAAGGGAATGATCGGGCGTGGCGGGGCGTGGTGGGGCGTGGCGGGGCGTGGTGGGGCGTGGTGGGGTGTGGCGGGGCGTGGCGGGGCGTTGGCGTGCCCTCACACTCGTTCTGCGCACTCTTGGCGGCGCTTTCGTATCTGCAAAGTGCCAGCCGGCGGGGCGGGGTGGGGCGTGGCAAGCAGGGGCGCAGCGGCAGGGCGCGGCCCCAGAACTCTCTATGGCAGGCGGGGCGGGCCCCGGGTGGGGCGTACCGCCTGGGCGGGGCATGGGTGCGGTTCGGGCGGGGTTGGGTGGCACCCAGCTCGCCGGGGCCCGGGCTGTCTCGGAGGGCGTGGTGGGTCGTGGCGGGGCGTGGCAGGGGCGTGGCGGCGGTTCGGGGCGGGGAGCGCCTATGTCATGGCTGGGCGCGGCCCGCGGGGCGTGGCAGGGCGTGGTGGGGTGTGGCAGGGTGTGACGGGGCGCGGCTGTGCCATGGGCGTGGCGGGGCGGGGCCGGGCGTGGCCGGGCGTGGTGGGGCGTTCCGCCGTCGGATACAACGCAGCTTGACAGGGCGCCGGGGGAAGGCCTGGCCGAGCGCTGTATTCGTATCGAACCTTAATTAGCTTGGAGAAAACCCCGCCTACTCTGTAAAGAGTACTTTATTTACTACGCAGCAAGGCCTCCGCGTTTAGAGTTCCTCCGAGAGAGGCGTCTCGGGGGCGGCCGCGGGGCTGGCCGGGGCTGGCGGCACCGGTGGCGGGGGAGGGCGCTGTCGCCCGCGGCCCCCACCCGGTCCCCGGTATACTGAACCGCGCCGGGCGCCCCGTGTCCCGCGTGTTTGTTTATGGCATAATGGCTTACAAGTGCGCCTGTGCGTGCGGGGGCAGCACGGGAGACAGGCCGCTGTGTTTGTCTCGTTATTCTAATAACGCCCTACATGGCTGGCCATCGGCCGGCATCGGCCGCCGCCGCCGCGTCGCGCTGAGGGCTGGCCGCCGGGCTGGCCCCAGCTGAGCTGAGCCGGCGGCCTGGGCCGAGCCGTTCCCCACGCTCTAGGCAGACCGCCCGTAATTATGCGTTTACCTATCCATACCGCCTGCGCCATGCGCTCCCGGCCGCCGAGCGCGTGCTGCTTTGCTCTGTTCATGCCGCAATACCGCGCATGTCGCGCGCGGGCTCCAAATCGGGGTACATGGAGGACAGATTGCAAGCTGGCCGCGTAGGGGGTGGCCGCGCGCTCTCCCGCGCGTCCAGCGTCCAGCGCCAGCCCTCTCCTCCCCCGCTCCTCCTCACCCCCAGCAGACCACTTACAGCGATCTCCGCTCGATAACCTTAACGTCATTTCAACCCAACCCGACCGGTACTTATTTTCTTCGGTTCTGCTTGTAACCTCTTCCCTGAACCCGCGCGCCGTGACCCCCCTCCCCCCTCATCTTCCTCCCCTTCATCTTTCCTCGCGAAAAATGAACGCCTTGGCGCGGGAGAGTGAATTAAGCACCCTCTTGACGGCGACGATCCGAACCGGCTTACCTCAGCCTCGCCCCGCCCGACAGACCTGTATCGGAGGAGGATCGCCTCCCGCATGCTGATCAGCCGAAACGCCCCGGCGACACACGCTAATACCACTCGTCGTCAGCGAGAGCGGCGGCGTGTTCTTGTTGTCGGGGCCAGCCGAGCAGAGCTGACAAACTGGAGGACGCGGGCGGGATGGGACTGTCGTGCGGGGTGGGGACCGTGGTGTCCGCGGACAATGAGCTGTGCTGCTGGCGCTGCACTGCTGCTGCCCCCACCACCCCCTACCTGCGCCCGTCCTCCTCTTGTCGCCTCACGCTGCTCTTCCTCATGACGACTCATCACCGTCATGACTGCACGACGGCCTCGCGTATGTGCGCTACTACTGCTGCTGCTGCTCTCCGCTCCTCCACGGTCGGTTCACGAGGTGCCACCAGACCGCGCGTGGCGTGGCGTGGCGGGGCGGGGCGGGCGGAGAGCGGTATGGTCGGTGAAAGGCGTTGAGCTGGGCCAAGGCCGCCACCGCGCATGGGAGCATCGCCGAAGCTCGTATGAATGCGCGGAGGGCGGGTACAGGGTGGGGTACGAGTAAGTTACCAACCACCCGAGGTACCATATCACCCTTCTCTCCATCCTCCAGCCCCCGCCCTTCCCGCTCTCTGCTCCCGCTCGCTCTATCTCGCTCTTCTCCCCCTCTCGCCGCATATCTTTCTCCCTCTCCCTCTCTGCCGACAAAATTATCAATAACGACGAATCCAGTTTGGACGCCGCTCCGGTTCGGTTAGATCCTCCTCTCTTAATTAGCTCTGCTACTTGATACTTGATATCCATCCATCTTGGGACGGAGCCGGTCGGCCGGTCCCCCGCCTCCCCGCGGGCCGCACCTGTTGCACTACATCTGCCACGCCGTCGTCGACGTCGTCCTCGTCGTCGTGATCCTGCCCGCCGCGATGCCCGCGCGTCCTCGGCCGTAACTCGGCGGGCGGGCGCGCACAGATACGCGGCTGTTTGCTGGCCGCTCATGACCAGACGCACTGTACCGCCGCTCAACATAAATTGTCGACGCTTATGTAACAACGAGCTCGCTCGGCCCGGCCCGGTCATTTGTATTGAAGATAGGCACCGCCGCCTCACCTTGGCGAAGGCCGCCCTTCCATCTCTCTCGTGCTCGTCGAGCGGCAGCGGCAGCAGCAGCAGCACCTGCAGCAGCACCAGGGTGGAGAGCGCGAACCGAGGGATACGAGAGGACGGCGACGAAGACGACGCAGCAAAGGTCGAGTGAGGTGCGGAAAAGAGGAAAAGAGGGGGGGGGGGGGGGGTTCGGGGGGTTCGACTGTTGGTCCGTCGATCTCTCTCGCACTCACCGCTCCGTCTCTTTTTGGGTCGGTGTGCGCACATGCACTTCACCCTCTCGCCGCCGGTGCCGGTCCCTGGAGGTCCCTGGAGATCCCTGGAGGTCCCGGACCGGACGGGTTGGCGCGAGGCCGCGGGGGGACAGTGGGGCATCAATAAGGAACCAGCCCCTCCCCCTTCCCCCTGGCCCCCGGCCTCGACCGGGCAAGGCGGGCAGCGCCCTTGACTCGGTCTCATCGGAAATAAGAAAATGAACTAAACGCCGCAAGAAATATAGACCGGCCTGACGGTGGCGGCGTGGGACTCCTCTCCGCTGCCACTAGGCACCTCGCCAGCTAGACGAGTGTGTAGCATGGCCGCTGCTGCTGCTCCTCCTGTCCTGTATTATTGCTCATCTCTCGTCGTATCTGCGCTGGCGTCTGCCGTGGGATACGGCGCTGTTGCCCCGCGGGTCCCACACACGCGACTCCGGGGGCCGCGGGGTGGCGGGGAGTACACCCGTGGCCAGGCCCGGTCTATTTTGGCCGGTGCCGCGCGCCGGAGAGGCGGTGAGGTATCCGCCCGGAGACACGGCGGCGGCCGGCCGGGGCGGGGCACGTGGACGGGGATCATCCTTCATGCCGGAGAGGCTCGTGGCGTCACGGCCGTGTCACCGCCGCACGTCACGCCGTCCACCCCGCCCCGCCCCGCCTGCCCCGCCCCGCCCCGCCCTCGCGGCAGCAACTTATTTAGCAGCGGACAGAAAAGAAGTCTCCCTGATCTCTATCTGCTGCTGTTGCTCCGCTCCGCGTCTTCCGGCGGCGCATAACGCCGCGAGTGGCGTGCGGGGCGGCCGATGCAAGTTTAGGGGAACTGGTTGGCGGACCCTTCACCGCCCCGCCCCGCCACACCCCGCCGCGCCCCTATGGTGACGCCCCGCCCGGGACCCGGCCGTAAAGTACACTTGTTGACCATGCCGTGCGTGACTACCGGGGCCGAAACATCCGAGGGCACGACGACAACGGGCAGAACAAGAAAAAATAATGATACGAAAGAAGCAGAGGAGCGGAGCGACTCCCGGTGACAACGGCAGCAGCGGCAGCAGCAGCGCGGGAGACCTCGGCTGGCGAGAAGAGAGTCATCATCGCAGCACCTCTGACAACAACAGTGCGTCTTTGACAAAAATGACAACCGTGAAAGCGAAAGTGCTGGCGGGCGCGCGCGCTTGCTCCCCGGCGGCCGCCGCCGTCGTGGTCGTCACCTCCTCGCCGCTCACCTGCCACACGACGACGACGACGTGTCGCTCGCACGTGTCGAGGGCGGCGATGAGAGGCTCTTAACGGCCGGACCGGACCGACCGAGCAAATAGGCCTGAAATCGTAAACACGCCTTTGATGGCCAGAGGCGTGCGCGCGACGCCCTGTCCCGCACCGCCCCGCACCGCCCGCCCCGCCGCCCTGCCTATCTTTCCCCATGAATCACAAGACGCGCGGGCCCCGGCCCCGGGCCCGGCCCGGATCACTGGACATAAACGATGTGCCCGGAGCGAGCAGCGCTTCTCATTTCTCACGATGGGGCGGGTCGGCGCGCGGCGGCCGCGGCGGCCCGATCCGTCTTGCGATTATTATATTAGCATCTCGTGATGGCGGCACGACGGAGCCTCGCAACTCGCGGCGCCACGCCTCGGAGATACGTCGGTTGTTCCTCTCCGATCCCGTCCCCGCCCATCCTTGACGACTTCACCGGGCCCGCGCGTGTCATGTTTGTAGAGTATCGCCGCGGTTTAGCTTCCGGCGTTATTTCTCATATCTGCCCGCCGACCCCGCCGCCGACGCGGTTTGATGAAGGTTTACGATCTGCCGCGGTATTTATGTGTCTTTAATTTATGTTGACCCACTTTACTAGAATGGCGACTGCGACTGACATTTTGTATCTTTCGAATGGCAGACAGTCGGAGTTTTGCTGGAGTGCTCGAGTGTCTTGCGCATTGCTCCGCCGGTGGCGCAGCGCTTTGTCTTCCCACCAGCAACCTGCGGAATCCCTGCGGGGCTGCTGTGCTGTACCATAGTTCTGTCAGCCGAAAAATTGTAACAAAAAAAAAAGAAAGAAATAATACGCCTCCTGCTCTGATCCGGATAATTTTATTATATAGTGCCTCTTTGCTTGCGCAAGTCGCTGCGTGGAGGGGCGCGGGGCGGGAGGGTGGGGCCTTCAGCGCGATTCAAAATGCCCAACACAACAGCGGTGTGGCGCGTCGCGGGCAGGACGGTAGGCTTTGCCTGACCGCCTGAGCCCTAACTAACCGTGTGGTCACGACAAAAAAAATGTCTTAAAAAAAACATGACGAAAATATCCACAAAATGCGTTGCATACTTTCGGATGGCGAAAAGAAACTGTAAAGAAAAATAATTACGTTGCATGAGTGCTTTTTGCGAGTACAGTGTAAGGTGTAAGTGAGGCTCCCCGGCCGCAGCGGCGACGAGGCCAGGCTCCCATAGAGTGCATATGAAAGAGCGTGGGCGCAATGAGCTCCAGTGCGGCCGGCGCTGGAGTGCGGCCCGCTCTGCGGCCAGGCTCCCCCATTCAGGAGCCAGACTAACATGACAGGAGCCGTGCGGAGGACCCCGAGCGCCACCGCCGAGCCAAGGACCCCGCGGCAGGCGGTGGCGGCGGCGACGTCGTCGTGATCGAAGCGGTTGGTGGTGCATTACAGTTAGAGGCGAGGCTGCTGTAGTGTAGGGCACACGAAGGAGCGCAGCTAGCACTCTCTGGGATGATTTACTCCTCGTGTGTTGTTAAGTGCCTTCATCGTCCTCAAATCGTGCAAGAAGGGAAGTGTTGGCCGCGCGCTGCGGCGAGGCTCGGTGTCCCGGTGGACGACGACGGGCGGACGACGCGTCAGGGCACCACGACACTCGGTGATTCTCTGCAGCTCTGTAATTCATTTATTTGTAGGGCATTCCGCTAAGTTTTGTCTGTAGCAGATTAATTTTCACCAAACTCGGGGTGCAGGGACGGGCGCAGATCACCCACCCTGTACGATAAATCAAAGAGTAATCTACTCAAGGTTCGAGTTTGTCCAAACTTTAATATAACTCTTACTTCATCACTTCATACCGACATTTTACCTTGCAAAAGGATTTGTTTTTCCACCATCTTGTTTTTTATTCCCCTCTTTTAACCTCGTTTTCGCTCTCTGCCTCACTGTTTTTATGGCCATTAAGTGCAGGGAGGTGTGTGGGGGTAGTGTGGGTCAGCGAGAGGTGAGAGAGGTGTGTGTTATCCGCGCGTTAAGGTGCGTTAGGTACCCTCCGGCTGCGGCCACATGCGCGACCAGCAGAGCCCCATCAGCTAAAGAGGTAATTTCCGGATGTCCTCGCGCAGGTGTGGGCGCGCTGACCAATGGCTGGCGGGGGGGCCGCGGGACACGTGACCGTCCGGTCCGGCCGCGAGTGAATGGGGCTGCAGTGTGTGACGGACGGACGGCCATTTTACTATCATTATTATTATTCACCACACACACACGTACACACACCGACAAAAAAGCTCATAACCACACATACACTCACATAGACCTACTCTTTCTCTCTAGCACACAGCATACATGCTACTCATTCACACTCAATCATTACTCACCTGATGCTGTTGGCGCGAAGAAAAAATAATATATACTCTTTGGTGGGCTAATTGAGTGTTATGGTTGGTCAGGTAGAAGAGGTCTCGGTCTCGACACCTTCAATACGATGGTGCTGGTCGTGGAATATGCCGTGTGCCCTCGCCTATGGAGATATAGCCTCATCCTGGTCAACCCAACATTTTCGAAAAAATGTGGACGGTCGTTATCTATGGCATTGAAAATTATTCGTTTGGTAGTAGTACGGAGTTAATAAAGTTCTTTTGATGTATTTCAGCTAATATTTCGCTGCGGCAGTGAATGAGGTGATGTTGTCGCTGTCCGTCCAAATGGCGTTCATTCACAGCTCAATTTTTCTTTTCTCTGTCTACCTGCGCGTGTGTGTGTTTGTGTGTTTGTGTGTGTTCGTCCCCGCGTCCATGTGTTCCGCTGTGTTGTGATGAATAAACTGGTAGTCATATTCCCAGCGCAACACTCGCTGGGCGAGGCCGGGCAGCCTTCAGCCTCAGTGAGGACGGGACGGGACGCGGGAGGTCGCCCCGCCTCGCCCGCCCCGCCCCACCCCGGCTGACCGCGGTTGGCGTTCGCTCCCGTTGTGGAATCTTCCCTCAACACATTATTTCTATGACTTTTGCAACTCATATGCTTGATTTCACATCTGGTAAACTCATTTCCCCCACCGCGAAAAGCAGACGCGGATTGTCCTCTTATCCTAACCAATAATAATTTTTGCAAAATCATTTTTGTTCTGTTTTGTTTTCTCCTCGGTAAACAAAATACAAGAATAATAATCCTCTCCAGGTTCCTGCTGCTGGATGCCGCGGCGGTGGCGCAGGTTCACGCCATCCAGCAGGCGTCGCGTCGGCGGCGGCGCGGCTTCGCGTATATATAAAAAAAGAGTCAGCATCGCCGCGGCCGCCGCGGCCCGCGCTACGCACCGCCTGTGTATGGAATATATGTACTGTACGGCCGACAGCGGCGGGGCGCGGGGCGAAGGGGTGCGGGGCCGCCTGATCCCGGAGCAGGTGATGATTCCGCGAAACACACCAAGGCGGGCCCCTCCTGCCCACTACTGCCACCTCTCGCGCCCCTGCTCCTCCTCACCATGCCGTCGGCGGCAGCCGCAGCAGCAGCAATGTTATGTTCATGTATGTGCTCCTAGTCAGACAGGTCTCCTACACGGTGCGCACGCCGTGCCCCTCGGCGTGCCCCTCGAGTGCACCGCCGGGCCGCCGCTGACTGGACTAATAGGCATCAAGCTCCTTCCCTTGTTCGACAAGCGGGCGGCGGGATAGGCTGTCACTGCGTCCAGCAGCGCGGCGGCGGCCGGGCGGTGAACGGGCCTAGGCTAGGAGGAGCGGTCCAGCTCGCGGGGGCAGCAGAGAGAAGGGAGCCCCGCGCGGTCCCGCGGGGGGCCGGGGGAGACCTCAACGCACCGCCGGACCCAAGCGCGAGGCACCCGCGACCACCACGGGCCACCCCTCGCCCAACCCCCTGCCCCCCCCCCCCCCCCCCCCCCCCCCCCCCCCCCCCCCCCCCCCCCCCCCCCCCCCCCCCCCCCCCCCCCCCGCGCCTCGCGCGTAACGAACCGCCGCTCCGTCCTTATCAGCGACGGCGCCGACCCACTTGTATCGCGGACTATATTGCCATTTCGATACTCTCGACTCTGATGTACAGCGAGAGGGCTCCTTGCGCGCACAGCCTTGGCCGGTGGTGACGTCGTCACAAAAATAAAACAGAGACAATAATATTGAAGGTCAGCTCTATCAGCTGTGCTGCACCTAGTAAAAGCTAGATAAGGCGAAAATAGTGAGTTAAACCATTCGAGTTTAACATTTTCTCACAAGAAATATCGGTCTTACGGCATTTCTTTGTTGATATCTTGTTATGGTTGTCAAACTCTCTTAAGCACACACCCATTGCCAGTTCAACACTACTAACAAATGCCGGTGTCATGTATTGATTTTTTTTAATTCTAGAAAAAGGGAAGTTGCAGTAAGGGGCTTCCAGCATGCGGACGGGCACCACGCACACACACACACACACACACACACACACACGTGCGCGCGTTCATACGGGCACGCTGGGCAGTAATCCGACGATGTGCGCCGCGGCTCAATGGTTTTTACTGATTGGCCACATATGCTTTTTTTCCGGTCATTCATTGGCAAAGAAGAATGAGGTTTGCTCAACGGGCAGCAAGAAGTTGACCCGGCCGCGCACGGCTGCAGGCTGCTGCTGGGCCCCCGGAGAGCACATATAACAAGCCCCTGACAGCCGACACGGTATATATGGAACCCGTGCGCACGCGGGGACAATATTTTTTTTCGTCCATTTCATAAGTTGCATTTTAATTATGGAATCGAGAACGACAAAACATAAAATATCAATAACTAGACGTGCGCATGAAGCAAGCAGCGCGCGAGAGTAGTGAGTGTCTCGTGAAGGATACAACTACGGCGCGCGGAGGGTCCCAACCGCAACGCCAGACACAATCAATCACTCTCGCACCCAAAATAATACTCATCGGTACTCTTCGTCGTCGTCGTTGTACTTCATGTTGTTATTATTTTTGCCGTGCGGCGCTGGTGGCGTGCCGTGCTCTATGCGTGGGAACGAGGCCCCGCAAAAGGAGGGAAGGGGTGAGGGGGGGGGGCAGAATGTAATGCAGGGCTTTAATTAAAAACACCGGTGACACAGCGCGTCGCCTCGCGCAGAGCGCTTCAAGGCGCAGCAAAGCGCGCAGCGCGCTCCAACTTTTATTGCCACAAATCAAAGTTGATGTACGTTGCTTACTGTAGACGCGACGGGATATAGAGAGGGGGTTGATGGTGATCCAATGACCCGACCTCCTCCCCTCCCTTCCCCCCCC
>NW_026267431.1:15829-17377 GCF_000697945.3 Frankliniella occidentalis | reverse complement strand
CTCCCCTCCCTCCCTCCTTGTAATGAATTCAATTACCGGTGGATTGATTTGTGGCCGACGAGTATCACACTTTCATTAGGGAAACCTGCCTCGCCTGCTCGTAAAGTGAACACCGGCGCGCGGCCGTTAAATAGAACCACCCGCGGCGCGTCCTCGCCAGAGCTGCGGAGCGCGTATCGCCGATTCTCAATCTGAATCGGTATCGCACGGTCGCGGGAGTTTGTGATGATGATGAAGATGATGATGCCGATGATGGTGATCGCGACGACGATAATGATTTTGAGCAGAAAAGCGGGAGAATACGTTGTTGTTGAAAGATCCAAACGCCCAGCATCCGCATGATTGTTGATCATCCAGCTCCAGAGGAGCGAACGCCTGGGAGATAGGCAACGGCGGTGCTCCGGGGTGCGAAGGGTCTGCCTACCCTCCAGGCGTCCGGACCGCTAATGCTCCTTACTCCACCGCCGCCGAGAAAGCGACCGAGAGGGCATCTGTCTGCGAGCCTCTCCCCTCCCCTTCCTCCTCCACCACCACCTCATCCTCCTCTTCATCACCTTCCGACCACACCAAGTTAGTCCGTAAATCATACGGGAAAGAAGAACGCAAGTGTGTGAGATCCCCCGCGCGCTGCAGTGTCGCGCCGTTGTCGTCGTCGCAACGCGGCCGCCGGCGCGGTGTGAGGCGACCGCTAGAGGCGTTAACAGCTCCTCGCCATCTTGCTCACTCCTCCCCCCTCCTTCCCCTCTCTCTCTCCACTCCATGTTGGGGCGAAAATGACGGAAGACTCAGCGTGCTCCTCTCGCACACGCAGGCATCCGCGTGCGGCAGCGGACCGCGGCGGCGGCGGGCTGGTCGGGGGGCCGATCAGCGATGGCGCATCGTTAGGTGGGGTTAGGGTCGCCGTGAGAGGGAGAGAGAGAGAGAGAGATTGGGGGGGGGGGAGGGTAGAGTGGAGAGCAGCCCGGTAAAGGCCTCCTGGCGAAGAGCAAGCTCCAGCCAGCCTCCTGCTGGGGAGGAAGCGACCTTATTGGAGAGCAGCGCGACCCCCCTGAAGACGCGAGGACTTTGCCTGCCCTGACCGCAGAAATATATATTCTTATTGAGGACAAAGAATTTGATCACATTACTGGTGAAAAAAGTGAAAAGGGCGTGAGTCCAATGATAGGAAGTACGAGGACTTACTACACCCTGTTCACTTTTCACATTGGATCAACTTGATTTCCTGGAGAATAAGCGACTCGTCCACGGACGAAGAGCAAAGAATTTTTTGAGAAGTGAAGCTTCTCATGAGAAGCAGGGCCAGAAAAAAAACATTTTCCTGTTAGTGTAGTTATCCAATTGCTCGCGCTGCGAAGAAACAATACAACGACTTTATTATCTCCTTTCTCCGGAAATAAATCCGCGATAACTGCAGCAGCCTGCCTCCGCGCTAATCCTTTTGCAAGCGGACCGGCGGCGCCGGCGCGGAGCGGGGAGATGTTTATGTTGCGGCTAATCGCGGCAAGTACTATGTACCAGTGGCAGGGCAAGGCGGGGTGGGGTGGGGTG
>NW_026267431.1:7383-15779 GCF_000697945.3 Frankliniella occidentalis | reverse complement strand
GGGTGGGGTGGGGTGGGGTAGGCCCGGGCGGGGCGCCAGCCCAGTGCCAGCGCCGGCACCAGCGCCAGTACGTACGTGCGGGGAACGGCGTTGTCGACATGACCGCACCCCTCCTGGCTATGAGCAGCCGGGGGCGATAGGATAGAGGACCCGAGCCCCGCAGCTAGCCGGCGTGACGCACCGCCACCGCACCCCGCCCGACCAGAGCAGCCGCGAGCCAGCAATGCCAAAGCGATAATTTATACGATATCTCGACGCCCCGGCCGGCCAGCCAGGCAGGCAGCCAGCCGGGCAGCCGAGGCAGCCGGGCAGCAGCCAGCGTCCCAAGGCAGCAACAGTAGCAATAAGGAGCCATTCTCGCGCCGCCGTCGCGCCGGCCAGCAGCAGCCAGCGGCGGCGGTGCAGTACTTACAATGTGTCGCTTTAGATAACGCCGCAACATGTGGCGCGCACCCTGCCCCGCCGCGCCCCGCCACGCCCCGCGAGCGTCCCCCAACAAGATGCCACCGTGTCGCGCGCGCGCACACAATACCCGCGCCCGCGCCCCGCCACGCCCCGCCACGCCCCGCCACGCCGTGTATCGCCCCGCCGCCGCGCCGAGGCGAACCAGAGATTAGCGACAACGATGACTCAAGGCTGCGCTGCTGGAGGCTGTGCTATACTGCTTCTGGAGGCTAGGTGCTGCTGCCTGTGGAAGCTCTGCTGCTTCCCCTGGAGGCTGTGCTGATGCCTCTGGAGGCTGTGCCGATGCCTCTGCGAGGCTGTGCTGCTCCCTCTGGTGCCTTTACTGCTGCTTATTGAGGCTTTGCTGCTGCTTCAAGAGGCTGTACTGCTTCTTCTTGAGGCTGCACTGCTGGACGCTATGCTGCTGCTTCTGGAGGCTGTGCGCTGCTTCCTCTGGAGGCTGTGTTGCTGCCTCTGGAGGCTAGGGGCTGTGCTGTTGCTTCTGGTCTGGAGGCTGTGGTGTGGTGCGCTGTCTCTTGAGGCTTTGTGTGTGCGTCTGTGAAGCGCCAAGCGCCTACATGCGGTACAGATACAGTACGGTTAAAAATAAATCCATGGCCAGTGGGCCACCTTATACTTACACATTACTGGGACGTTGTTTGAGCACTTTTATTGAGGAAGCACCAGGATTGATCTCCGTGGTGTGATCGGGAGGGAAGGCCACCGAGCTTGCAGCGCATTCTAGTAGAGGACGCTTCAGAGGAGGCCCTTCACGACGCACGGCACCAAGGTGTAAGAGTTTAATCTTCCTCTTCAGTGCATTAGCAGGCAGCTTACGTTTGACCATTTTTTCTACAACTTCTCTCCCTGCTAGCGAGTCCCGCGTGCTTGGTAGGCGGAGCTTCCGGCTGTCCCCACGTTGCGGATAACAGGTGGTCAGGACCAACAGGGTGAGACGCCTGCAGCTGCGTTTGACCGATAGCGGAGAGGGCCTAAGTAATGTGCGAACCCGCCCAGCCAGTCGGGCCACGACTCAGGCCCAGCTGAGCGCCTGCAGATGCACCAGCCGCGCCAGCTGCACCAGCTGCACCGCGCCGAAGAGGACACGGAAGAGAAGGGGCGAGGTGAGGCGTAAGTCTTTCGGACGGGAGAGTCCCAGCGGCCGCAGAGAAAGGAAAACGTGCGTGATCCAGAGTAATTATTTCAACCCGACACACTGACTCACAGTCATTTATCATTTTTATTTATTTTTAGCAAACGCTTATCTTACGTGGTCTAGCTCGACCTCCGCGCTACGTGCTGTGCCCGTGCTGTACATGATGTCTGTCCGATTGACGTCACCCGTCCGTACACACACATACTCTCACACACTCACACCACACACATGCCGCATTCGCGCCTTTGTATTTCCCATACACCACCGCCCGGGTCCACAGCGCAGCCCGCCAGGCCGTGTCAATCATCACAGTGCGCGGCTGGAACGTCCATTTAGAGATCCATCGCGATACAAGCTGGCCTGCCATACAAAACGCACACACACTCACAAAACACACATACAACACTCTGACACGCCCTGTCCGCGCTTCTCTCTCTCTCTTCCTCTGTGTGTGTGTATGTGTGTGTCTGTGTGTGTGTCTGTGTGTGTGTGCGTGTGTGTCGCAATAGTTTCGGTGGGCGCCCGGTCGTATCGTAGTCAGGCGCACCCCACAGGTAAGTAAGTGACTTTGTGTGGCAGACGCGCGGCGGCAGCGGGACCCGCGCGCCGTCGCTGCCCCTTCCTGTTTTGCCGATGGTAACTTGCCTCTTTTGAATCCCTCATCTCGTAAAGACGACGCCTGGGATGGTGCAGCAGCAGAGACGACCAGTTGTAGTGAAAGTTGCCGCTGCTGCTGTTGTTGTTGCTGTTGCTGGTGGTGGTAGTGGTGGTGGTGCAGCTGATGCTGCAGCACCATTGCATTTCAATGCAAATTTGCTCACGGCCCCATCACCAATGCAGTAGCTGTGCCGCTATGGCACACGGGACGGCACGGCGCGGCCTCACGGGGGGACCCAGCGGCGCTGGAGGAAGTAACGTGGGCACCTGGATAAAAAAGCACCCCTTCCGCGGAGAAGGAGAGTGCTCATCCTGAAGGAGAGCGCTACCCCCCTGCACAAGGAGCGCGCAGCTGGCGTTTGTCCTGGAGGAGGACGCCACCCTACTGGAGCGCGCTTATAGGAGAGTCGTCCTGCAAGAGAAAAGCTGCGGTGGACGTGAGCATTGCAGAGGCTTTTGAGGCCGGAGAGGCTCGCCGGAGAGAAGCTCCCGAAGGGTAGGCTTGCTATCAGCGGGGCATCTCGCCCCTGACCGCACTCACATCGACACAGGCAGCGGCCCGCGGCCGAGCCGCGCGGGGGTCGCTGCGGGTCGAACGGGCCTTACGGGCCGTGTGCTGTGCACCCGCTTATCGCCTAGGCGAATCTGCCCATCTCTCTCTCTCTCTCGCTCGTTCTCACTCTCTCCATCTTTTCCTTTCTCTTTATCACACCCTTCACCTCACCTCACCCCCCCCCCTTTCCTCCTCTCTCTCTCTCTCTCTCTCTCTCTCACTCTCTTCTCTCTTTTACACTTCGTCGCGACGCCTGCCGAGGCGACGCTTGTGTGGGAACCCCCTGCGATAGAGCGAGAGCGAGCAAGACTTAAAACTGGAGAGAAAGACAGAGAGAGAGGGGAGGAGTGGCTCCTGTAGCTCCTGTGGCTCTTGTGGCTGCTGCCTTGGTAGATGTTAGGTGCGTGACGAGGGAGGCCGTCAAGCGCCGAGAGGACCCCGTCAAACACACCGCAAAACACCATACCTACTTCTGGCTCTACTAGCTACCCTGGACGCAACCATGCCACATGATGAAAAGAGTTGGGTGGTGGCGCTTTGCCGATAAGACTTTCACCTCGTCTGTGTCACCGCGTCCCCGCCGCCCGCACCGTATGGCACCTGAGCCCCGGCGCGGCGCACGGAGGGGGGCAACGGGGTGGGCAGTGGGCACGCGGGCCAGCGCGGGCTGGGCGCGCACATACAACACATAGGCGCGCGGGGATAAGCATCGGGGCAGGTTTACAGTTCTTCTTATTGGAATGAGAGGCTGCAGCAGTCCGCGAGCCCCTCCAGCAGCAGCACCAGCACAACCACCACCCCGCCCCGCCCCAACCCCGCAACATCTCGTCCCTGCTGCATCCCAAGGCAGGCCGCCGGGGCCGCGCCGGGCGGACGCGGACACCGCCGGGCTGCCGATGATGAGACTTTGCCCGCTGAAAGCTGCTGAAAGCTTTCGCGCACGCTCCTCGCTCGCCCCGCGGGGTCCACGTCGCCGCGGTGACTGATGAGCCGAGTCCTGCTGCAGCCGCCGCTGGCTGGAGCCGCTGCTGCTGCCGGAGAGGGGCATTACGTCATGGCTGGGCGTGGCGTGGCGCGGTGCGGCTCCCCTTCACTTGAGCAGACGAGATAGCACAAGTGGCGGCAATGTTCGTTCGCCTGTTCGCCCATCGCCTATTCGTGTGTCCAGTCGCAACTGGGCAGGAGTGAGGAGGGGTGGACGGCTCCCGGCTCCACCCTCTCGTGCAGTTTGACAAAGGCTCCCCCTTCGTGGATCCCGCGGCCTCAAGGTCCGCCGGGGGGACCCGGCCGAGCCGAGCCAAGGCGCGGGAGGCTGGGGGGCGCTCTCCTCCCTCCTCGCGGGCTCATCGCACCGCGACGCGACGGCCTTCTGCGCGGGGCGGGGTGTGGCGGGGCGAGGGGAACGACATGACTATACATGTGCGCGCGCTCACACACACACATACACGCGCACACGAGCTGAGTGAGGGTGGAGCGCGGTGTGGTGCGACAGGACAACCAGTTGATCGTACAGTAGCCCAGCACCACCGCGTGTGTGTATGTGTGTGCGCGTGTGTATAAGAGAGAGAGAGAGAGAGACGCAATGAAATATTGTGAGGAACGCACCACCACGCTGCTGCCCTTGGGCGGGCGCTGCTGTGGGGCTCTCTTGTTCGCCCCCCCCCCCCTCTCGCTCTCCCTCTCTCTCTCGTACTCTCTCACCCCGGCGGCGCGTGACGACGGCTGAAGCCCTGGACAAGGCGGCGCTCCCGGTGCCCTCCGCACACGACGACGCGTCACCGGGTGGGTTCCCACGCTCGAGCCAGAGGGGGCCGCGGGGCCCGCGCGGGCCGCTCCAGGAGGGGTGTCGCGGCCGCCGCGACGCGTCGAAAGCCGCCGCGATCCATCACCCCTCCCGAACGCACCGCGCGCCGCGCCGCCGCGGGCAGGAGCCGTCCCGTCCCGTCCCCGTCGCGTCCCGACCCCGGCCGTATCGCATCGGCGGCGGGAGCCGTTAGGTCCACGCGACGTCGCCGGCGTGAGGCACGGCGCCCGCGGAGGGACTGTCACGAGCTCAAAACAATGGTGCTTCTGCAGAAAAGGGGAGGGGGAGGGGGTCTTCTTATCGTTTTATTTTTAATTGTTTTCTCCTTATTTCATGAACAGTTTATTTGATTTTTGTTGTATGCCGTGAGTTATGACATCAGTAATCGAGATGTACGCCCGAAGCTTATTTGGGTGAATGAGAATGACAGAAATGAAAACGTCGCGTCAACGGTGAGGGGCTGTTCTCAAGAGAAGTTCGACAAGATGCCGTCGAGCTGAGACTGGACGAATTTGGAGTTCAGGAAGAGGTACAGCACGAAGGTGTAGAAGCAGAACTTGATGAATCGGGATAAGTACAGCATGCTGCAGGACAAGTGAATATATATGTCAGTGAGAGAAATGAGTCGGTTTTGTTAAGGAGCACATTAGAGGTCTGAAAGGTCTGCTTACAAGAGGTAAAATTTGCGGTCCGAGTCGAGGGAATCGTCGGGCATCTTCATGAGGTAGCGACGCCCTCCGAGCACGGCCTTCTCGAAGAAGTCCCTGGGCTGGCGGTCCACGATGGCGTAGCTGAACGCCTTGCGGTCCTTGAGCGGGATCTGCTCGTCCAGCTGCAGCAGTCTTTCGTTGGCGAACCGCCACGTCCGCGTTGTGAAGTGGCTCAGCGCCGTGTTGGCCGTGTACAGCTTGCGCTGGAGCTTCATCAGCCTGACGGCCCGGAGTGAACGGTATCGGATTTTGTTTCTTCAATGTTGTATAATGTTTTTAGAAAATCTCTTACGAATACGACGAAGATTTTACCCACCTGAACTTGTGTCCTACGAGTGTGAGGGCGGCGTCAGCGATGAGTGCGGGGATGAGGTGCGTGAGGAAGAACAGGACGTAGTAGACGAAGTGGTTGGGCGTGATGATGCCGGACGGCACCCACACCACCTTGCCGACGGGGCACGCCTCCAGCATGTCGAGCCCCAGGTCCACCATCTCGCCCATGGTGATGGGCGTCACCGAGGACGACGCGCAGTTGTACACGTTGCACTTCTTCTTCTCCTCGCCGCTGCAACAGACACACACAGGAGCTGGAGGCGCCGCCGTCTTGGCACCAGGCCCCCGAACAGAAGCTCGGCCGCACCACGACGCGCACGGCTACGACGGCGGGGCCGGGGGAAGGAAGGCGATAAGCAAATAAGACTGCTTGGCACGATCCGGAGCAGCAGCAGGCGGCCCGGCCGGGGGAGACTCACGTCTCCATGGCTTTCTTCCAGGCGGTCACAATGATGGCCTTGATGCACACGTCCACGGGAATGTAGTCGGCGACGATGTTCTTGTCGGCCAGGGTGACGTGCACGACCCCTTTGGCGGCGCCGACCAGCAGCGCCACGGGCCCGTTGAAGTTGTCGACCCACCCCGCCACCGGCTCGCTGTCCGTGGAGATGACTGCGGGGCGCACAAGAAACGGGCCGCTCAGGAAAGAGGAGGAAGAAATAACCGTGGAGACACGCGGACGAGGGGTCCTTTACTGTAAATTCAAGCGTACACCGATTTTTCTGTTCGTGCTTGATTTTTTCTTATTTTCTCCCGACTTTTTACTACCTTTTACCTGACCTTTTCCTACCCCTCTCCTGATTTTTTTCTGATCTTTCCTTGATTTTTTCTGATTTTTGGGGGGAAGCTGAACACTGAATTTTTATTGAGTGTAGTACCCCTCGCGCGCAGGTGCTTCAGCAGCACACTCACCGATGGACGGCCTGAAGATGACGGCGGGCAGCCTGTCGCTGTGGTCGTTGATGACGTGCTCGGCCAACGACTTGGCGAAGGTGTACGTGTTGGGCAGGGCGCGGGGCTCGCCGATGCCCATGTACTTGTGCGTCAGCACCTTGAGCCCCTCCTCGTCGGCGTTCTCCACGATGCGCAGCGTCTCCCGCCAGTCGGCGTGCGGCGGGTACACCTGCTCGCCGATCTCGTACCGGTCCACGTTGCAGTAGGTGGTGGACACGTGCACGAACGCCTGTGGCAAAGACGGGTAGCTTGATTTTTTTTAACTTGCTCAAACCCTTCAAAAAACCAAAAAGGACGCGCACGGGAGCACGGAGCACGGCCGCGATGAGCACGTCCCCGTCGTCGACATCGCACATGCGGCGACGACGCGGACGTGCGCGACACAACAGCAAAACGCGCCGTCGGAAGAGAAATTGGCGGACGCCGAGTGCGTGGAACGATCGAGCGGGCTGCAAAATGTTTTGCCCAGTTTGTGCCGCTCCTGCGGCTGCAACAAGAAGATTTAACGCGCGCGCCGCAGCGGCGGCAGGGCGTGAGTTGGCGTTCGCGCCGCCGCAGTGTCTAGGTCAGGGTGAGGAGCGGCGGCGAGGAGGCCCGGGCGCCCCGCCGCGCGAGCGCGCCGAGCTCCGCGCGCGCCCGCAGCACGGCACGGCCCATGCCCATGCATGCCATCACTGCGCCTCGCCCGGCAGTAAAGCTTTTCATAATCGCAAACTGAATAATAACGACAACAAATGGTTTTACGTGCTGCCGCGCCAGCCCAGCCGCCATTAGCACATACAATATGAGCCGAGGTCGGAGGCCGCGGGCGCGCCTGCGGGCGCGGCGGGGGGAGCCCCGAGGAGGAGGAGAGGTGTGTGTCTGGCTTGGAGCTGGGCGGGGAGGCCCGCGAGTTTGAAGTCTTTTTCGTCTCTGAAAACAAAACCACCCACCCCCTTCAAGTACCACCAAGTACGCCACCCGTGCTCCCGTTTTTGGACTGACCGCGAGCTGGGGCATCTCCAGGCCCATGTTGACGAGCTCCAGGGTGCCGCGCGTGTTGAGCAGCACCGAGTCCTTGAGCGGGTCGTTGAAGCGCACCGTCGCCGCCGAGTGGAAGATGACGGACACCTGCTGCTTGAGCCGCGCCCGCCACTCTGGCGACAGCCCCAGGCCCTTCAGCTTGAGGTCGGCGGGCACGACGTGCACCTTGCGACGCGCCTCATCGCGCACCAGGTCGAACAGCTGGAACATTAAACAGCGTGGGTCAGCTCGGCAACCACAGCCCTACCAACTCCCGCGCAAACATTTAAATAACATCTTTTCGTTTTTTCTTGTTTATCTTTTTTTCTCCTCCACATAGTCCTCATTGCGAGAGCAGGTCGTCAGCTGACTTTGCTCATCGCTGTGGGTGCGGCGGCGGCGGTCAAGTGCTGTTTCCCGAGAGGTAATTTGGCGCTCCACACCACGCCCCGCCCCGCCCCGCCCCAGCCGTTGGAAAGGTTTGGTCCAGCCCCGCGGCCCAGAACGGCCAGGCCAGGCCGCGCAAGGCCTGCCCATCTGCTGACCTCGCTGTGCAGGCCACCACGCCCCGCCCCGCGCCGCTGGCCGAGGTGCGGTCGGTCTGACCCGGTCCACTCGGCTCGCCTCCAGTAAAGGGGTTTTTCATTACGGCCCCACGGGTCGCACCCCACCTCCGCCCCGCCCCCGCAGCGTTGCAGTGCAGGTCGCTCGCGGGGCGTCCCGCTAAGTGCGCACAGTGACTGATGCTGTTATACGGCCCCCGCAGCGCCCCGCCCCGCACCA
>NW_026267431.1:0-7333 GCF_000697945.3 Frankliniella occidentalis | reverse complement strand
GCTTTCAGGAACGCAGCTCCCCGCCCCGCCGCGCCCTCCAGCAGCTCGGGCCTCTCCATGTGCGGGAGGATAGATGTGCGCCGCCCGCGCCCGGCCCTGCCTCCCCACCAAACCCAACTTACATAGAAATGGGCCGACATTCCGCTCGCAAGAAGAGCAGAGCAACGCGGTCACTCGCTCTCCCCCGCTCCCCCCGCCGCCCACCAGCCTCTCTCCATGGAATGGAGGCCCCGTGGTGGTGGAGCGAGTCTCGTTCGGGCCGGCCGCTCTCTGGACTGGACCGTCATTGTTCCCCGCGGCCCTGCCCCCTGCCCGCCGCCGCGTCGCCCAGCCGGGTCAGCCGTGCGAGCTAGTCCGCCCGGCCGCGCGCGCGTCCGATGCGTTGCCTACCCCGCAGGCGGCCCGCCCCGCCCCGGCCCGCCCGGCCGGCTTAGCCGTTGCTGACCTTTGTGCCTTTGGACGGGGCCCGCTGGTGACGCCAGCCTGCGCCTGCCCCTCATTAGCACCTGCATATACGCAGGCGTTGCCCCGCCGCGCCGAGGCGGCAGGAACTTGATCAGGAGTGTCGACCTCCCGTCATACGGTCGTACGCGGTTAGTCACGCGAAGTGGCCTTTTGTTCGCCGGTAAAATGTGACAAAATGTGACAAAATCAGGTTTTGCTTATTATATATTTTTGGGAGGAAAAGAACCGATAGCTAAGTGAATGCGAATTTGATACGTTCTTCAGTGCGATGTGACACACACTGCGGGACTGACTCACCGGGAGCGCGATGATCTTCTCCAGGCGCTGCTGTGGGTCCTCGCCGCGCTTGGTCCTCACGAGGATGAAGATGCCGGCCAGGTCCGGGCAGGAGCGCACCAGCTTCTCCACCAGCACCTTGCCCATGAAGCCCGTGGCGCCCGTGACGAGCGCGTAGCGGCCCGCGAAGAACTCGGCCACGCCGGTCTCCTCCTCCATGTCGACACCTGCCGTGTCAGCGGACATATTTCACTTTTTGAGCTTGTCATACCGCAGAGGTGAAGTCGGCAGCCATGACAATCACAACGGCTGAGGTTTTTGGTGCACGGCAGACGCGACGCTAGTGTCACTCACCTTCGTAGTAGACCTTCCGATGTGATTAATTAGTCGCAGCCAGGCTGCGAGCCACTCGGAAGAGTCAGATCCGTTGGTCTCCCGCTCTCCACTCGAACACTCCGAAACAAAGGTTTGTCTTTGTTTTCGATTCCGCGCCTATTTCATGTTCCCCGTCCGCTTTTGTGGTCCAGCAGTCCTCCTCCTCCTCTTCTTCTGTCGCGTTCTTCGCCGGCGGCGCCTTCCGTCGCTCGTACTCGCCTTGTCCAACCACCCGTGGCACACTACTAACCACCTCCGCCCGATCCAAAGCCCTCGCGGCGCGTGTGAACCCGCGCGCTCCGCCCGGCTTGTAGTTTGAAAACAACCGCCGAGGGGTCGTCCCGTTGCCGCCGTGCCTGCTAACAGGTGCGAGGGAAGCGCGCGGACAACTAGGGAACAGTTTTCGGGCGGGCAAGACACCCCTACCCCTCTCCGTCCACCGCCGCGCCGCGGCCCCTCCCCCAAACAACTGACAAAGTATGCAGCGAATACGATTAACCCCCAGAGGCCACCACGAGCCCCACAACATTGCCTCGAGACCCCTCCTCCCCTCCCCCATCCTGGGCTTCGCTGACTCGAGAGTTGTCACCATCACCATACTATCTACTTATTAATTCTATATTTTATTTTTATTTGTTCGCATTCTCAATGTTTCTAATATTTGTTAATATCTGCTAGAGCGGACTGCGTACTGCAGTGGGGCTTTTTAGCCCTTTTGTATGAAGTCCTTAAATAAAAATTATTTCAATTTCAATTTCATGTTGTGCCCCACTAACTCCAATGAGCCGCAAAGGCACATAATCTTCCAAAACTCGCCTAGTTTGAATCAAACAATTTCTTATTCAGGTGGATAGTCGATGTCTGGTCTGGTGAGGGATCATCCGTAAAGTGCGTCCGTCATTCTCCGTTAAGCAACCTGTCGAATGCAGCCCATGGAATGGAAGCTCTCAAAACGCCTGATGGGTAGGCAACATCTTGCATTCACTGCATGCGAGTACTGCGGGGTGGCCTACCCCGAGTATCGCAGGCGCCGAGCTCCCGTAAAATTCGCCGAATAATGAATCTAAGAAAAACGGACGGACTTTCCGGCCGGACGATGACTATAAGCAACCGGTGCTCTACGGGCCGTTTGCCCAGTACCGTCCCTTTTCTCTCCGGTCGACCGCGCGGGGCCGGGCCGACCCGTGAGCCTTTGGTCTTCCGGTGGCAAACGCATTTGCATCCTTACGGCATGAAGCCGTGGGTTAGCCGCGGGGTCGTCTCCGAGGAGGGCGGCTCCACCACGCCGAGCAAGCCCTTGGCCATGTGTGAGCTTCGCACGCGGCCCCGCGGCCCTGCGCGCGCACCCAGCCCCGGAGCCCGGCGGCGGCGCCCGACCCTCTCGCGGGTTCGAATCGTTCGGCAGAAGTCAACACACGACACGGCGCCGCTCCACTCCGCCGTACATCAGCGAGGCTGGCCGGGACGGCCCGCGGGACGCGGCTCGGAGAAAGCGCTTGCAGCCAGACCTCGCGGCCCTGCGCCTCTGGCACCGCGCACAAGCGCTTGCCGCGCGCCTCCTGCCTCCTGGTTGTGCCTGCTTCTAGCCCGTTCGGCGTTAACGTCCTTCCCTAACTTAGCCGATCTTTGCCCCCTGCGCCGTCCGAACCCGACCCGTGACCTTCGCCGTACCATATTGCCCGTCGCCGTCGTGCGTTTCGCAGGTGCTGCTGCCGAGTGATTCAGTGCCAGGGGCCCCGGCGGGACCGTGAGAGTTTTCAATGAAATCACCCTCAAAAGTTAACCGTGTAAAGTGTCCGCCGCGGGCCACGGGTAGCTAGCAGGTGGCGGCAGGAGGGGGGGGGGGCGGAGACTTGCGACACTCAAGAGGACGTCGACCTCCGCGGGGGAGGACTCTCTCCCCCACTCCTCTTCCGGGACTGTTTAAAAAATTTAGTGCATTG
This sequence comes from Frankliniella occidentalis, assembly GCF_000697945.3. Taxonomy (NCBI): domain Eukaryota; kingdom Metazoa; phylum Arthropoda; class Insecta; order Thysanoptera; family Thripidae; genus Frankliniella; species Frankliniella occidentalis. Next base: position 4,274 of record NW_026267431.1, on the reverse strand, counting down.
GACACGTGCTGTGTTTGTCCGGTCGTGGTGGTGGTGGTGCCTGCCTGCGGGACTTTGGCCGGGCGTTGACACGACCGCTTTTTAGCTCATTGACACACAAGGTAAAGGCTGCAAAAGAAGGTGATTACGCGCCAACTTTATTGTGTTTTCATCGCACAGGTCTGCTGCAGCAGCACAGGTCTTTACGCGTTTTGCCAATAACGCGCTCGACTGCGGCCGCCCGGTACGTCGTCGTCGTACGTACGTACCCAGCAGGCCGGCGTGCGCGCCTATAAAAATTTCTTGTTGACGCATCGATCAATCTGATCTACCGCAATCATCATCGATTAAAAACTGCTTAGGAATAGATGGCGTGTCAAGCTTTTTTTTTTCATCCACAGCGACATTCCTCTCCCTCTCTCTCCACCGCGCTTCCCCCGCGGCTTGGTGGTGGTGGTCGGTCGCGGGCGGGCGGGAAGACAGACGGACTAGGAGGCTCACGGAGGTCGCCACTTTTATAGCGTGAGCAGAAAGCTGATAACGTTAATTGGCCACATATACAGCTCACTGCGCAGGACCCAAAACAACACGAACGAGAGCAGCAGGACCCGGGCCGTTTTATCGATCATCACCATCCTGTGCGGACAAGAGAGAAAAGAGCGAGAGGATATAAGGGGGGAAATAAATAAGTCGTGAGTGACGATCAACTGGAGACAGGTGCGCGTCGTAAGCTAGCCGCTCTCATCCTCTCTAGCCTGTACCGGCAGTAGCACAGGGTCGAAGGGGCGGAAAAACAACTATCACTGTCTTGGGTACAATTGCTCACCGGCCATATTTTTTTTATGACGAGTGGGCGATTGTCCAGTTTCAGTACGGCGCAGCCAGGTGTTTTCAGGGTTGAGAGTATGAACGGGGAGTGCGGTGCATGATGCTATACCTGGCGTAGTGCGCCTTGGCTTTGGGCAGGTCCTCGTCGCGCTCCTTGAGGAGGTAGCGCCGGCCGCCGATGGCCACGTTGCGGAAGTAGGACTTCACGTCCACGTCCCGGAAGTCGAACTTGAAGTCGGCGGCGTCCTCGGGCAGGACGACGGTGTCGAGGGCGAGCGCGTTGGCGTTCCGGAAGGTCCAGGATCGCAGCAGGAACGGGGCGAGCGAGTCCTGCGCCGCGTAGATGCGCCTCTGCATGCGCCAGATCCTGGAAGAGGAAAAGTAAGAAGGGCGTCTTTGAACCGCGATCCGCAGCAGGCCGGCGGCAGGGTGACGAAGAAGACAACCTTCCTCGTGTTCCCGACGAGTCGCGCCCTCATTGACCCGCGCGAGTCGTTAAACGAGAAATGGGGGACGGGCAGCGCCACCTAATAACGGGCTTGCGGAGCCATCGCATAGAGCACGGCGGGGAGGAGCCGCGGGCCGCGGACATGACCCGAGAGCTTAACGATCCTGGAGGAGGATGACGGGAGGACGCGCCCCGCCCAGCGGCGGCCGCGCCGGGTGAAGGGGGGACCTCCCGGGTAATGTCAGCCATGAGGAAGAACACGGCGGGGTGCGGGGCCTTCACCTGGGCCGCCTGCCGGACAGCAGGAGAGCGGCGTCCATGAAGAGCGCGGGAATCATGTGCAGGAGCAGGGTGCCGACCAGCAGCAGGGCGCGCGAGCTGGTCGTCAGGGTCATGGGGGGCCACAGCACGTTGTCGAACGGAACCTCGGCGGCCAGCGGCCGCGCCATTGCCACCATCTCGGACATGACGACGGGCTTGACGGCCGCAGAGGAGCAGTTGTAGACGGGGACCTCCCGGCCCGGTGGCCTGCTCGGTGGCCTCCTGCAACAGAGGTGCGCGGTGAGCAGGGGCGTGGGCCGTCGGCGCCGACCCGCGGAGGCCAACGTCCTGGACTTACCCGGCGGTCGCCCTCTCCCACGCAGCCACGATGATGGCCTTGATGGCGATGTCCACGGGCATGTAGTCGGCCACCACCTCCGAGTCGGCCAGGGCGACGTGCACCAGGCCCTTCCCCGCCGCGGCCATGAGGCCCACGGGGCCGTGGAAGTTGTCCATCCAGCCGGCCACGGGCTCCGAGAGGGACGAGATCACTGCGGGCATCGCCAGAATCTCATGACGACAAGGCTCTGCTCCGGCTCCGCGCGGCCTTGCCCATAACGTTCACATCGTCCCGCTGCAGGTGGACACTCGACACTCGGGCCCTGTCCAGCAACTCCTCCCCCGCCGCCGCCACCGCTCGGGAGGGTTTCACAAGTGCCCGTATATTTCAGGTTTCACGCCTCGCTCAGGGCGGCGCCGCGATGTCGCGCGATGTCCTTCGCGCGGAGGAGAGCGACGCCGCTCCATAGCTCCGCGCACATACACACGGCGGCGGACAGAATTGGACCAAGAACGTATCGGCAACACCCCGCTCCCGCTCCCACACCGGCGGCGCTCTCGCACCTACACCTACCTATGGAGGGTCGGAATATGACAAGTGGTATCTTGTCACGATACGAGTAGATGCAGTGCTCTCCCAGAGACTTGGTGAAGGTGTAAGTGTTGGGTAGCCCGTCCAGCAGCCTGGGCACAGAGAGAGAGGGGGACTGTTAGTGTACTGCCCCTGCTGTCGCTTTGCGCTGCTGTCCGCTGTCCGACGGGCGCCGCAACTGACTTGGCCGTGAGGATGTCCAGGTGCTGGCTGTCCTGCGTCTCCATCGCGCCGATCATCTTGGCCCAGTCGGCGTGCGGCGGGTAGATCTTTTCGTCTATCTCCGGCCGGTCCGTGTTGCAGTACGTGGTGGAGACGTGCACGAAGGCCTGCGGGCAGCGCGGCGGGGTTCGCACTTCACAAGCTGCAGCGTTATCTCTCGTGACGAGTCGTGATATCCCCGGGTGAGAAATCACTCGCATACCCGTCCACACACAGTCTCCGACCCGACCCCCCGAGTCCGGGACCGCGGCGGCGAGCGCAGCGCGCACGCATCGGAGATGCTTTGCAACTGATTAGCTCTGCAGGAGTGACCCGGACCAGGTCTGGCCGCAGGTGCATCTGCCTATCAGAGCGAGGCGATCAACCGGCGGGCGCGCAGCGCAGCGGGGGACCCCGCCGACCGATAGGGACCCGGAGATTGACAGCGAAAATGGCAAATACCCGGCGGGGTCAGCGAGTGGAGTATGGACTGGGACGGGGCGGACTCACCTGCAGCCTCTTCATGCCGACGGCCAGCTCGGCCAGCTCTCGAGTGCCCCTTACGTTGATGGTGATGGCGCTCTTTAGCGGCTCGTCGAAGCGCACCGTGGCCGCGCCGTGAAACACGACGGCCACCTTGTCCTGGAGCAGCGCCCTGTCCGCGGCCGACAGGCCTAGGCCGGGCAGGGACACGTCCCCGCTGACGGCCACCAGGAGGCGGGCGGCCAGGCCGGGGTGCTTGCCCTCGAGCACGGAGAACAGCTGCAGCAAGGGTGCCGTCAGAGCCGGAGCTCTAAGGACTCGCGACGGGCCGCGGCTGCGAAAACTCTGAGACTCACCGGTGACTCCAGTATCTCCTTGACGCGGTCCTGGACAGCCTTACCGCGCTTGGGCCGCAGCAACAAGAACACGCCGCCGATCCCAGGGCACGAGCGGATGAGCTTCTCGACGAGCACCTTCCCCATGAAGCCCGTGGCGCCCGTCACCAGGACGTGTCGCCCTGAGAAGTAATCTGCGATACGAGGTCGGGGAAGACCATGGCCTTCCCTAGCGTTCGGCGTTTTCCCCTGAACCGACATGGTGCCTGCAATGCCCACTCTTCGTCCCACCGAGCTACTCGGCGTCCTCCAGTGCCCTGCCTGTGGCGCGCTGAGCGTTTGGCAACGCACTGCGACGCTAGCATTTTCAGGAAAGTGTCTCAACAGTCCGAATTTGCATTCCGAGGCAGTACAACACCCACCCACCCACACCACTTCCAGGCCCTTCCCATTCTTACCACCACCGTCCCCCTCTAGCTTTCATTCTTTTAAAGTACACGCAGAAAAAAAATTCGTGGCTCTGCTGTTTTTAGCACCGGGGCTAAAAAATTAACTGAATAGACTCAGCTAATTTATTTAGCACCAGGGTTAATTTTTTAGCCATCCAGTAAACCGCACTGTTTCTTACCTGTGTAGCTAATGCCACTTAGCTCTACTGCTAAATATTTTTACATCCAGCTAATTTTTTTAGTTAAACCGATTTACACGAAACTGAATTTTATTTTTCTGCGTGTAGACAATGCCTTAATTTTCTTTCTTACACATCCAAAATCACTCTCAATAGCAGCGTTTGCTTTTAAAGCGCCAC
>NW_026267430.1:273117-280619 GCF_000697945.3 Frankliniella occidentalis | reverse complement strand
GCGGTATGCAACTGATAAGAAGGGATCGGGTGACCGAGACATCCGGTAACCTGTAACCGCCGGCCGTGGTGTGCCCCTGGCAGGGGCAGGGTAGGCAACCTGTGACCGTGGGCCCGTTATACTACTCGCGCCTAACGAGGGAGCAGGGGTGGCGACGCGACCCCGCGCATCAGAGGGGAGGGAAGGGGTGGCAGCGGGCGCTATGACGTCAAAATGATGTCATAACGTGACGCAAAATGTCTTCGGTCTTCCGGGAGACAATTTCGCCTCTACGCCGCCCTATGCTGGTGATGTTAATTTCGTTCCAATATTGCCATAGAACTATGTGTGCCACAGACATGCGGTTTTTTGCGTGTTGTAGTACTTTTTTAAGATCTACTTCCCCATTTGAAAACGCCCACAAGGCCGGCCTACACCGGGCGGCTTCGTGTGGCTGGTTGGTCATGTTTCGGTCATTTGTGTCCGGGGATATGACGGGCCGGCCGGGCATCGGGATGTGGCGCGGCGCCACAATCGCGGGAGGCAGCGCCGCTCCTCTCCGTCCCGCCACAAAAGGCCCCACCGAGAGAAGAAAACCGAATAGTCTGATGAGAGAGCCCGGAGCTGCACAGCGACCAATCCGGTATACAGACCACACCGGGGTGAGAGGGAGGCCCTGCTCGGCCCAGGCGGCCCTGCCGGACCCGCGGCCCGAGAGAAAGGGGATAGGAAAATGAGGGAAACAATGGCCGCGATGCTTATTGTCTTGCGGTCCATCCGTCACCAGACCTGCTTTGCTTTGGCTTTTACTTCGGGCTGCGCCTGGGCTGCGGTGGTGCGGCCGGTGGCTGGAGCAGCTCCCCCCCACCCCCTTAAGGCCCCGGAGGAAATGAATGATGAAGAGGATGACGGCAAAGAAGAGCTCCTGCTCTGACTCCACTTTTCATCTTTTCTCAGTAATTCGATGCGCCAGGTCTTGGATAAAGTAGGGGTGGTCGTCCACCAGCCTCCCGCAGCGCACTCGGCAGCGATACCCTACGACCCCAGAGACTCTAGAGGCAGATCAACCCCTTTGAAGCTGCTAGCGACGATGTGGTGGTGGTTAGGTAGATGTCGTGGGCACGCCCACGATAACCAGGAATGAGAGAAAACCACGATTTGAGTCTGCGATGACAATGGCACACATGTTGGTCCGCCCCTAGTAGGATACTCACCTTGCAGTTTCGTGCAGTGAAAATACCCCATGTGCCCAGAGGAATCCACGAGCGCGAATACTCCATGCTGCGCCTCAACAGCCCCTACACGGTTTGAAGAAGTTCCTGAAATAAAGATTTTCTAATAAATAAATTTTGAAAGTGAACTGATAATTTAACCAATGACAAGATGAAAAGTTGTAAAACACAAAATAGAGTAAAGCACTTTGTTAGCAGACAGTTTTAATCACAACTTAAAATCACCCTTAAAATTCAGAATGCGTTTCATATTTTAGAAAAAAAAGTTAACAGAACCTGCATTGAATAAATGCTGCTGCAATGAAATTATCTCCTAGGACTAAAAATGCCTATCAGGAACATTGAACAACCTACCACTCACTCGCAATAGGTTTTTTAAAGTGATTGTTAGGGACTCCACACGTACCGGCATTTGTTATGAGGTGGTGTCAAACAAAAACAAAAGAAGGAAAAACAATAAAACAATACAGATGTGATAAAACACAGGATACCTATAGCTATTAGCAAATATTACAATTACTTTCTAGCTTTTATATTCAGGTCCTCATGCATATCACAAACCAATTGTTTGTACTTACAATCCTACAAATCATCTCAGTCTGCAGTACTTTCTAAAAGTATATTGCAATAATTTTATCACCCAGTAATAATAGGATACAATGATTAAAAATGTGTTATGCAGCATGAAAATTTCTTTAGTTTATCCAACACCATCCATTCCTAAATGGTACTTGAAAATGAATACCAGTGATCAGTATTTTCCTCCAAAGACAGTTAACAGCACCTCATAAAAGAATATTGCTAGGCCACAAAATAGTGGCAAAAAAATTACAATATACTAACCCCTGTGATAGCCGTGGTAGTAAGGCAATAAATAACAGAATGCAGCAAAGGGAGTTTCAAATGGAATGGAAATACATACCTATACATAGAACTCGCAAGCTTTCCCGCCAAATTCAAAAGCATACAATAAATGTAAAATTTTTATCAGAACAGGGGTTTTGAGATATAACCGGCCACCATCTGGCAAATTTTAACCCTCTTAAATATGTTTTTCATAGCTTCTTATAAGCAAATTATTGTGACAACACAAAAATATGAAGTAGTGCTATGAAAGACATAACTGTCTTAACACAAGTTGTGACCAATAGGTGATTTTTGATAACTTTGTCAGACAAGCTATCAATATTTGAAATTGCAATGTCAATTTATCACAAAATAAATAAAACACAGACAGAAGTCACAATGTAAATACCCTTTACTGCGCAATGAAACTGCACTTAAGGAAAATTTCCAAATTATCATGTGCTTACAACAGAAACGCTTTTACAGAAGACTGTTTTGCATATGGGACAAATCATACTTCCCTCAGTTCCCCATTTTCATTTTATCCATAAAGTATACTCCTGCAAGGTTCAGTAAGAAAAGAAGAAAAAAGAAAAGAAATAACATTTATCCTGAATAGATGTCATTCATCAATCATTTGTATCTTTTCTCTCTTGTAAATAATAATTTAGTACAACACTAAGACAGGGTAGAATTTAATATTCCTAGAAACTGAAGGTTGAGTTTAGAGAGGATATTTAAACCAAAACTGTAATCTGACCAGCAGAGTAAAGAGAACCTAATGTTATTTATTTCCCTTTATCAACAAGAAAGAGGATGCAACAGGACAGCCCTTTCTATAATTTACCATCTGAAAATGCCAAATGAAAGTCAGCAGAGTGCAGAAGAAAACAGAGTTGAAACAACCACACACAGTAAGTTACAATCTGTGAGGGACACAATGGTGTTACAAATTTACATAAATTAACCTAATCCACATCCATGTCTTGAAGACCACCATTGCTATTGCTACTGCTACTTCCTGTACTCGGACTGCTGGTATCGGCCGAGGAGGTCTCACTGGATGAACTTGTACTGGCAGCTGCGGGATCAGTCTGCATTGCTGAAGAAGTGAGTCCACTTCCACTTGAAAGAGTGCCTAACCTTATACCATACCTAAAGAAGGGAATATATTATAATAAAGAATTTTCAGTGCAGAAAGGGATAAAGATTTTTAAGTTCTTAGCTTTACCTGGACCTTAGTTCCTCCATTTGTCGATTAATTTGACGCATCTGGTTGACTCGGCTTTGTGATGCAGCTGCCTCTAAAGGATTGAGTTGTGCTGCAAGATTTCTTAGTGGATCTCTTCGCCCACCATCATCTGTTGAAGACTGTTCTGCTTCCGAGCTCAAGGGCTTTCGGCAAACTGGACATGTGCCATGCTGAAAGAGAGCAGAATTTTAAAATTGTACAATTATAATTTTGGTAAGGTTTTACAATAAGGCAAATTTCTCTACTCCTCTTACCAATTCTAGCCATGGGATGATACAACCTTCATGGTAAACATGGGTGCACACCAGCTGACGCACAGGCTCATCTACTTTGAAATTCTCCCAACAAACTGAGCATTGAAGAGATTTATCTGTAAATTAAAGATAAGGATTTAAAAATTAATTTACCTTCCAATTACATTTGACTGTTGGGGTAAGAGCTGAAAGTCATTTTAATTACACAGAATGTAACTAGCTAAAACATGTTACTTACCAACTTGCTCCTGAGAAATAGTGACAACAGGTATTTCTGAAATTTTCTCCTTGGTCAGAGGTGGAGGTCCAGTTGATTCAATCTGATTAAGCAATTGTGTAACAATGGCATCAAAGCCTTCTCGGCCCCAAGCATAGTCCCCAGGGTTACCAACAAACATTCTGAAAGCATTAAATTTAACTTCTAGATACATGCTAAACTTAAAAGTAGGATCAATGTACTAAAAGAATTATTGAATAACTTACTCAGGCCCAAACCCACCAGCACGCCCCGCTGCTAAATTACTATGAGCATGGGCACCCAAATCACCATTTAAATTCATCACAAATAGATGCATTAGATTTTCAAAGGTATGTCGGGATCTGTTATTTCTGAAATACAGGTATTTCAATCATAAGTAATAATGCTGGTACATGAATTATCACCCTGAGCAAACAGCTACTTAATTAATACTCTACCTTCCCGGGCGCCGTTCACCCTCTCTGCCCCGACGCCCTCTTGTGGTCCTCCGATTGTCAACTAGTGGGTCTCCGTTCATACCCATCAGGAAAACATCATTAAGGATCTATAAAGACAATTCATGGGAGGATTAAGAAGTAACATGTGAATGTTGCAGAGTAAAACAGCAATTACGAAAATATTGTTTTCCCCATCTAACCTCCCATGGTTGCATTACATCTATATCCTCTTCACTTTCATCTCCTTGATCAACAGCCGGAGATGATCCATCTAATGCTTCTATAAATCCTGAACAACATCGTGGGCATGTGTAATCCTGTAAAAAAAAAATAAAAAGAAGAGTTAGTTAGAGTAACATTGAAGTTTTAAAAGAAAATTTCAGGCTGACAACTATTTTGCACGAATGTGGAAAATTAAGTCTGACATAACCTACAGAATATGGGCATAACATTACTCAAAGAAAATATGTTGTCAGATATTTTTTCTTAAATTTTTGTGTAGTTAAAAACTGAATGTACTTAAAAATTTGAAGATATATTTCTAATGAAAATAAGAATAGCACTGAGACACTTTAAGGGTTATCAAGGCTACTCCTCACAAAGGGAGGAGCCTATCACATGATATGACCAACAACTTTGAGATAAGCGGAAAAATTGTCTCTTTAATCAGCAAAAATAAGATGAAAATATTTTACACAACACACTGTATTTGATACAAAATATTCAGGGAGTAAATAGGAGTCCAATTTAAGGTAGAGGCTTGTGTATAAATAGACCTGATAATACAAGTTTTCTTACCGGTAAAACACTAGCAATTTCAAGACTGCATTTGTGGCAGAAAAATCGATGTGGGTCCTCAACAACTGCCTCAGCCATCGCTAACGTTAATCCTTTTCTAGGCGTAAAAGATTGTTGCAAACATTACAAACTTTGAGATGGTGATAAAGGTGATAGCTGACTGCTAGCCCAAATCCCAAAATGGTAACGGAGTATCGCGTTCGATATATCTTTCTCTAGTCGAGAGTGTCACATTGACCAACTTCTGTAACTTGCTTTTGTTTCTTTTATTGCAATGAAAACCCTTAAAAACATTCAACGAAAACAGTACATATATTTTGAAAGTGTTCACAAGGTAACGTAAACGTTTGATTTTCAATTCAATGTAATTTGGCGTGACAGAGTTAAAATATTTCATATCATAAGGTTGGTGAGTCATGACGTGGAATGTCTTCATTTCTCAATGTTTTTGTTCCATATTCTAAGCTGTAAAGTACTCGTAAGGAACGAAACAACGAAAAGCACACGGCGAGTAATTGAAAATGAAGCTCCCCAAACGATAAACAGCTAATAAAATGTTCACGAAAGAGCTGTCAAACTGACGAAATACCTTGACGTCGCAGGGACAGTGCTGCTGCGAACGGCTGTGTCTCGAAGCTCATCGCGAGTCTGGGGAGGCGCGAATTTTCGAACCTGCACGTCCTCATGATGTAGCACGAGGAGGGCACGAGCGTCATGTATTTTATCTGTGTTTATTGTTTATCGTGGTTTAATCAACATATCTGAGGGTGTTCACAATTAATTTCAATACGAGTCCCGCACTTTCATTTTAACGAAAGAAATGCGACGATTTTCAAACCGTTTTGTCCAGAACGACTGAAGTAAGATGAAAGGAAGAAGCTTCTTCACGAACATAGCGTCCGGCCAATCTATTTATAGAGTTCATGAAGCACTTTCTATCTTTCTTCTTACTTCTCCCGTTCTGGACAAACGGTTACCACCCGTCAGACACCATGAGTGGTGTAGGTACTTGCCAACTCTGCCGCTCCTTCCTTACGAAGAGTGCATATGGTGCGGTGCGACACGTCCCGTCCCGGTGGCAAATCATCCACGGCAGAATCCCACGGTGACGGAGCACGAGTGTTGCCTGGAGCCGGACCGACTTGGTCGCCTACGTGACTCCGAGGTGCCCCCGTGGGCATTCCCTCTCCCCCAGCAGTGAGTGAGACAGGGCCACGTGCATCTAGAATCACCACCTGAGATGTGGTCCTGAATATATACTCGAGAACTCTTTTCAAAACCAAATGGGAGCGCGGCACTTTTCAATGGAGAAGTGACTGTGCTCATATAGCTTCTTGTTTAGTGCTGACTCTGACCGAGCGCAGCACCGCCAATAATGCACCAAAGAAACACAACATCACCATCGATGGCCATGTCGTCGTCGGGCCTCTTCTCAGCCAGCTGCAGAGAGGGCCGCACTTGTTGTCTGGCGGGCGAGCACGGCGGGCCCAGGACCTCCTCCTCGGAGTAATGCACCCTCGAGAGGTTCAAGCACCCCGTGCGCGTGGTCAGGCACGGCCATCGCACGCCTCGGGAGGCACGCCCCGCAGGCTGACCAGCGGCGCCGCGGGATCACACACACACACGCGCGCACGCACGCACACACACACACACACACACACACACACACACACACACACACACACACAGAGGCGCGCGCGCGCCGGGCACGCGATTTGACACGCCCGTGGTCACTCCGTGCTGCGCGCTGCTGCGGCACGCGGTGGCCGCCGCCCGGAAGCGGACTCATCATCATCTCACTGCATCTTCTTCGCTGATAACGCGTGGGGTGCCGCGTGTGCTTCCTGTGCGTCGGCCTTGGGTTGGGGAGACCGTAGCAGCCGCCTGCAGCGATCCGATGCGAGCTCGGCGGCGCCAGCGAGTTGTGATGGTGGTGGTGCGCCCCGCCGCCCCGCCCGTGTCGCGGCCGGCCCGGCGGAAGCAGCTCACGCAGTGCGCCGATAACGATCGCAAAACCTTCCCCAAACATTATTTTCAGGCGGGTCTATTCTCGGCGCGCTCCGCCCCGCCCGCCGCGGTGCGTGCGGCGAATGGAATGGGGCAATTACTCGGCCCGTCCGCGGAAATCATTCTCCAGAGTTGTCCAGACGCCTTCCCTTCTCCAGTCTTTGTCGGGCGTCTACCTCTTTGGATCTCTACGAGGACGGCGCCGAGGAGCGGGGAGTGCGGGCGCGGCGCGGAGGGCGAATACAAGTCTCTTTTTAGACAGTCCCTTGTGGCTGTCTCTACCCGAAGGTAAAAGTTTCCAGTTTTGATAAAGATGGCCGATTAACCTGATTAACGTTCCAGTTATGATAAGCCGATTGACGTTGATCAAGTTCTAGTTCCCCGTTAGCCAGCTCAGCTCCAGCCCAGCGAAGCCCAGTCTGCCTATAGTATATATTC
>NW_026267430.1:266091-269967 GCF_000697945.3 Frankliniella occidentalis | reverse complement strand
GGCGTGGCGGGGCGAGGCAAGGCGGGGTGTGTCATGGCGTCGCCTTAGCCGCCCCAGTCGGGCTGAGCCTGTTAGGCCTACGCCCGAGAGTGAGAGGCGGCTCTTGCTTATTGTTCATTTCTCATTCTCAGAACTAAAACTCCCCCGGGGGCAGGGGTTGGTGGGGGGGGGCAGTGAGAATGCGGACGGGGCTCAGATGAAAACAGGAAATCAGGGAGAAGAGGGGGCGAGGGGGAGAGACGGAGAACTGAGAGAATCATATCGTGTTTAACATTCAGAGGCCGCTGCTCCGCGAGGGGATAGGAGGCGCCAAGGAGCGCGAGCTTGGGCGGGAGGGAAGGGGGAGAGGAGGGGGGGGGGTGCAGATCCACGCGCTATAGGGCGATGACGAGACGCGCGTCATGCGATAGCGAGATGATAAGAAGGCCGATCGAGTTTCGCTGCGATACGCGACATGCTGCTGCTGTTTTGCTGCTCCTGGTGATTGCACCCCCCCCCTCCTCCCCTCCGATGTTGCTGTACCGAACCCTGTCGGAAAAACTATGCCACATCCATAGTCCACCGTCAGTACGTCAGTCAGTTTCATGGAGAATGCGTGTGTGGAAAAAGTATCTTTTTTCCGCACGTGTTGTGGCAGAGGGCAGTTGTTGTTTGTGAGGCCTAGGTTTGCCAATGCGAGTTGTAGTAACGGGCGCAATGCTCATCCTGCCTAATTTCAGCCACCTCCCAGAGCAGAGCCTACCGGCGGGTAGGGTAGGGGTAGAGAAAGGAAAGGGGGTGGGTGACCGCACGTTCACCCCCCCCCCCCCCTTTAGGACCGCTACTGTTTGCGGAGCGGGTGGAATTGGGACTGTACAGCCGCCGCAAAAAGCAATTGTCGGGCGGAAAAAGTTTAGTCAGCAGCTGTCGGCTCCAAGCGATAATTATTGCCTGGCGCCGGAGTGGGAAGGAGCAGAGCAGCGCCAACGCATCGCATACGGCACGAGCAGCCGCGGCGTGGTGGCGGGGACGGGGGCGGGAAGCAGGGGGCATGTTGACTTTTTGGTCGTTTTTTGCAGCGGCAGCATCGGTGGCGGCAGCAGAGGGGTTGACGCACGGGGGGTACTGTAATAAAGGTAAATAAACGCGGCGCTGTGCTGTACTCGCCACACAGCGCCCCCTCCCCCGCTTGTCTCCGGGCTCATTGGCGGCCGTCTGGCTGGGTGCGCCCGTACCCACATTTATCATCATTCGCTCTACCCCCACCCCGCACCCGATCTCCGCCCCCCGTGCTGGTCCCCCCTTACATCCTATTCTCCAATTCCCCGGCATTTACCCTTGTCTCTGCGGCGCCCTCAAATCGCGCGCAGCCACCCTCTGGGGGGCTCAGCATCTCGGCTGTCTGCTGCTGCTGCTGCGGCGGCGGCGGCGGCGGCAGTGCGACGGGGACGACGGCCCCACAGCACCCCTCCTGCTCCCCGTCCTCCTCTCCCTTCTCCGTCCCCCCACCCACCCGGTGCCAACCCCCGTGCCGCCCCCGGCACGCCCCCGCCCAGCAGCAGACCAACTCCCCAGCACTGGTCGTCTCCTCTCGTCCCGCCGCCATCGACAGACCCAGAAAAAGATGAGAGCACGGACCAGAACGCGACGTTGGAGGAAAAGGGGCCAGCATCAGCAACGGCGGCGGACCATCGTGATTTCCGTGTCGCCCGAAGGGGGCGTCCAGCGGCGCGGCACGGGCGCGCGGGACCATCGACATTCCCTCCCGGGGATAAATCGCCTCACCGATAGCTTCCTCGTAGCGGAGCCAGCGGCGGGGGTAGAGATACCCGAGCGGCGCGGCCATTTGCCGCTAGCTTCACACAGCCTCCCATACACTGCCTGCCCGCTCCACCCCCCCGGGGCCTCCCAGCCCGTTCTAAGTGATCTTGTCGTCTAATCGGCCGTGAAGACGTGATAAGCGCCACGGCGCCAGCAGCACCAGCGCAGTCACGTCCATTACCCGGAGAGGTCACCGGGTAGGAGCGGCGGGCCGATGAGGATGGGGCACCGTACCGTACCCTATCGCCGGAGTACTTCTCTCTCCTCGTACTCACCGACCCTTCTTGTTCTTATCTTTCTCTTTCGATTCTGTCCGTCCGTCCGTCCGTCCGTCCGTCCGTCCGTCCGTCTGTCTGTCTGTCTGTCTGTCTGTCTGTCTGTCTGTCCTGTCTGTCTCTCTTGCTTCTCTCTTCGCCCTCCTCCCGGGCCTTACCTCCCTTGGCTCGGTGAAGTGGACAAACACATGGGGGTTTACGACGCAGCTTGAATTTTAATGGGGCTCGGGAGGTCTGGCCCCCGAGCGAGCCTCTGCCCCGCCCAGCCGCGCTGCGCCGCGCTGCGCTCGGAGGCAGCGGCAGCGCTCCTGCACCGCCCTCCCTCCCGGCGGAGCGGAGCGGGGCGGAGCGCCTAATGGGTAGGCCGACCCGCGGGCGCGCGCGGGGGAGGGCGGCCTACCTACCGGGCTGACGCTGAGGGGGCGGCGGCGGCGCGGGACAACGCCCGGCCCGGGTAGCCGGGGGAGGGACACCCCTGCCGGCGGGCGGGTCGGACGGAAGTGGGAACTCTGCAACAAAATAAAAGAGAGGCGGACGGAAGTGAGGACAGCAAAGGGAGGGAAAGAGCGTCGAGAAGCGGGACGGCTAATGCACAGAGAAAAACAAGGGGGAGAGGAGGACAGAGAAAGAGGGAAATTCGCGGAGAACCAGCAGCGGTTCAGTGGCGGAGAAGGGAGCGCGACGCGCGGGCGCGGGGGTCTGTTTGACGGCCAGCAATCATCATTTGTGCGGTATACTTTTACGGTTCCACAGCATAAGTTCTCTAGCCCCCGTCTCTCCCCCTCCCCTGAACTCCCTATTCTTCGTCCTCGGCCTGGCTCTCCCCTTCCAAGAGCCCGGTGTGACTTTTTCCTGTGTTTTCGCGCGGAGCGACGGCGCCAAGCGGGAGAGGGGACTCTTGCGCTTCACGCGTGGGCGCTCTCACTCTCCGGCACACCTGCGCCCCTGACGGGGAGGTACTCCCAGGAGGTCCTTTTGGGAGGTACTTCCGGGAGGTACTCCGGCGCACGGGTGTCACGGGTGCTGCGCGCACCCTCGCGACGACGCCGACCCAAAAGTTATTCTCATTACGTTACAAGGACCCGCTGCGGGTGCCCCCCCCCCCCCCCCCCCCCCCCCCCCCCCCCCCCCCCCCCCCCCCCCCCCCCCCCCCCCCCCCCGGGGGGGGCCCCCCCCCCCCCCCCACTCGCCGAGAACTCGCCCGCCGCTGCTGCTGGGTGCTTTTCCTCGGGAAAGAAAAAGGAGGAGAAAAGAAGAACCGCAGGGCGGCCGTAACTCTCGGATGAGAAATCGGCTGGCGAATACACCCCGCTCGCTCCGGGGGAGGTAACCACCTCCAGACGAGATACTGTAACCAGCAGCATTCACTTTGTTTTTGCTGCCGCTTCTGGCCTGGCGGCGGCGGCTCCAGCCGAGGCTCCAGCCATTCCCCACCAGCGCGCCATCCGTCAGGGTGGCGCAAAAAGGAGATAAAATATAAACCCGGAGGCGAGCGGTGGCGGCGCCGTGAGGGGCGCAAGAGGATCACCGAGAGAGAGCAACGAAGTGCGTGTGGCAGCCGGGACCAGGCGTATGGAATCAGGGGGCGTCAAGGAGGGGGAGGGGGGTGCAGGACAGCGAGTCAAAAGAGGGCCGCGGGGGCGCTTTGAGCGCGTCGGCAGACAGCCCCCCTCCCTCTCACCACCGCCCAGCCGTCCTCTCTCTCCTCTTTCGGTAGGTATCATGTCGGAGTGAACTTGTGCCACCAATTACTCGACGCTAGCGCAAGTGTAGGACCCTCGACGCGACCTGCCCCCCCCCC
>NW_026267430.1:264797-266041 GCF_000697945.3 Frankliniella occidentalis | reverse complement strand
CGCCTCCGCCGCAAGCTCCGCAGGAGTCGAGCCAACAGGTTCCTCACGACGCCCAAGCCTCCACAAAGTCTTTCCCTAAGAAATTAAGACAATGCACATGCATCTGCGTGAGTATAGAGCCATAGAGCGTATACCAGGTGGCTTATTCACGCCGCGCACTTTCATAATTATACTGTACCGCATGCACGCGTGCGGGCGGGTTTTCCTCTGCTCGCTGGCCACGGCTCGTTATGGCCCCGTGCGAGTAGGCAGCCCACCAGCACGCGTGCACGCGGTACAGTATACGTAACTACGAAAGTGCGCGGCGTGAATCAGCCACCTGGTATCTAGGGTGGGCCGTGTACCGGATGCAGGCGTGCGCACGGGCTTGCCTATCCCCAATCCGGCGCCGCGTGCGAGCAGTGTGCGACACGCCCGCACGCCTGCATCCGGTACAGTAGCGCCAAAAGAAAGAACGTATGCCGACGGACCAACCATGTATAGAGTGAAATGATTGTATAGGGTGTCTGTGGGTGCTCATCAGGCGTAGAGACATCGTCGAGCAGGTGCGGCATGGTCTGTAGCGTGCCGCAACTGGGCAACGCGTACCTCGTTACCTTGGCCGGCCCCTTATTATTTGCCCCTGCGGACAGAATGCTCGGCGGGGCGCCACCACTCACCACTCACCACCACTCATCCACCGGGGCGGGCGTCCACCATCAACACGGCCTCGGCCGGGCAGCCCGCTCGCCGCCAGTCCCCCGGGAAATCACCAAGCGCCCTCGGGGGCGGCGGCCTCTGCCCGCGCGGCTCGTCGTCGTAATTGGCGCCACTCAGTGAGCAGCGTTCTAGGAATATCTTTATTGAAGAAAAGCGTCAGCGACAACAAACTAGGCTGCCGGAACAAAAGTCGTTGCTTTTCACAGAGAACCCCCCTCCCCTCATCCAACCCCCGCCCTCTCTCCTTGCCCAATACCCGTCGTTCGCCTCACCTTGATGAAATTTAATCCACGCGCATACTGAATGCGGGGGGGAGCGAGGTGTGAAGAGCAAAAGAGGGGACGACAAGAGAGAAAAGAGGGAGGCAAGTGAGAGTGAGGGGCGAGCAGGGGAGGGGGCGGACGACGGGGCACAGAGGAGAGCCCTCCCAGGCCTCGCCACCCGCGCGTTGTGCTCGTGCAGCTTCCCACGCCAATCCAACGGCCCACGCTGGCTCCTCTCCGGGGGTAGCGTGGCGTGGCGGGGCGTGGCGGGGCGCGGCGGGG
>NW_026267430.1:258281-260891 GCF_000697945.3 Frankliniella occidentalis | reverse complement strand
GACAAAAAATCCCACATGTCCCACAAGATTGTGGGAGGTATTTCCTGTAGGAATTTTAGAAATCCCACATGAAGATATTTCCCACATCGATGTTCCACAAAAATTGTGGTATTCCCCACACAACTTGACTTCCCACATGATGTATGTCCCACAGGAGGTGGGACTTAGAATATTTTCCTGTGCCGTGGCAATGTGTCCATGTTGTAGATAGTCATCGCCCCGCCTACTATCTTCTAGCAGAAGGCGCCGTAGCGCAGATGGTAAAGGACCTAGCTAGTAATGAGAAGGGTCTGGGTTCGAATACTGTCACCTGACTCACTTTTTTAACCTTTTAACTAAAAACTTTCACGTAATTATGTTACTGAACCATTTTTGAACATTTTGAACAGTATTCTGGTACTCGTTTGTAGCCAAAAGAGTAGTACCTGCTATTTTTTATGTAGGATTTCATCCTGTGGGAAATATTTTTCATGTGGGAAAATGCAACCTGTGGGAAAAATGTCCCACGCCAAAAACCTACAAGAACCTGTAGGAAGTGACTTCTTGTGGGATGATATGTGGGAATTTTAGTCTGGGACGTCAACCCCTCGTCCCGCAGCGCCCCCCGCGCCCGACCCCCGGGAGGTCCTCCGCTCCCCCTCACGCTGCTGGAGCGCTCTTAGTGGAGCTCCTTCACTCAGCAGGTCATTACTCTCCAGACACGAGCGGCAGAGGCCTCCAGAGCGGTGGCGGCGGCTCCACGAGCGAACACCCCGAGGGTTAGTTAGGAACCACCCCGGGAAGTCCAAAGCTCCTCTCCTCCGGCTCCCCTAAACCAAACAAGTTAAGGCGGCAAGCCTTCCATCCAGATCGAACGTCGATCCGTCCAGCCACTCCCTCCATCCCGGCTAAGATCTTCGGTCCAGCAGCAGCAGAGATTTCATCCCCATCGAGGGCTGTCCCGTCGGCTGAAGGGGCTTAGAGCTGCAGGGGCGCAACGCCTCGCCGCGCCGGATCCGGATGTCTCCCAGAACGCTGGAATTGCTTCATTTATCCTCGTCCGGACCTCCTTGCGCGGACCAAAGCCCCCCGTAAGCTCGACCCTCCCCGTGTGTCCGCGGTGGCCAGATGTCCGCCTCTTGCAGCTCGGCGTGCCGAATAATGTCTCTTACTTCGGTCTCCGCCTCCGAGGGCAGCGACGAGACCGTTCGTCTGCGGCTGCAATTCCGTCCGCAGTTGCAGCGGGTAACAATGAGAGCGGACGAAGCTAATGATTGAAGGGCCCCGCCACGGCCGCCCGGACAGACCTTGCCGTTTGAGGTAATGTATAATCCAACGCCGCCAGTCGGTTCCACCCCGCCCCGCCCCGCCCCGCCCCGCCCCGCCCCACCCTCCAGCCGCGCCCTCAGATTTGTGGCGGAAGTTATATGATGAACGAGCTCTGGGGAGGAACTGGCCTGGCGCGCGGCAGGGCGAGGGGCGGCGCCGAAGGGGGGTGGGGTATATATAGACAGGTAGATAGACAGGGCCATCGAGGAGCACAGAGTCATCCCCGGAATGCCAAATGGATATTCGGTTCGGTTTTGGCCTTGCGCTGCTCGCCGCAGCCGGGCGCGGGCGATGCCCTTCCTCCTCCTCCCACCCCCCCTCTACCCATACTACCCCCTCCCCCTCCTGACCTCCGCCGGATCCACTCCGCGCTACCCACCACGCTCTGCACACCCAGGGATGCCGAGTTTTCTCTCCCTTACATACATTTTTTTCTACTTACAAAAAATGGCCAAAACAGAAACACCCGCGAAAAGGGGACATCGCCCCCGTCGGTCGCCACACTGCCACTCCCAACAACGACGACCAGCGGCGAGAAAAAACAGCAGAGAGAAAAGCAACTTTATAACGCTTTGCTCTGTACTTCTTTCCTGCAAAAGTGCTTCCCCATCTCTCCTTGCCTACCTCGCCACCACCCCTTCCACTGCCGTCCTACGTCGCCACGGAGGAACCCCCAGCGCCAACGACGCAGCGTGCGGGCGGAGCGTGCCCTCCTGAACGGCGTGAAAAGTTTCAGCGATTGCAGCGGCGCCCACGGTGAGTTCGCCACCAACCGCCCCGCCCCGCCAGGAGGAAGGCACGGACACCGCCAGCCACCCCCGCCGGGCGCCGGGAGCAGGTGTGGTGGTTGCTGCTGCTGTTGCTGTTGCTGCTGCTGCTGTCGGCTCTGCGGGACGGAACAATGAAAAGAAAAGTAAAGTCAAACCCGATTTGAACTCATGTCGCTCCCTTTTTCATGCTCTCATAACCATTTCCGAATCCAGCAGAGTTGGAGGTGGCCAAACCGCCTGGTCGCGCCCACCTGCCTAGGCTGCATCAGCGCATCACGCGTTATTTACAGGCTGCCTTCTCGCACACATGTACTCGCACGCCTGATCACATGTATGGGTCTAGGGTGAATCAGCCACCCCACCGAGTGGTGTGTCGGAGGGTGTGCGTTTTAGCTGAGGCAGCTAACCGTAGTCGAAGTCACGAAAGAACGCAATGGTGCTACAGGGCGTTGGGCTGGGCTGGGCTGGGCTACACCGACAGCCAGGGGCAGGGGCGAAATAACCAGCAGTGAGCGGGGGATTGGGGGAGGGG
>NW_026267430.1:254373-258096 GCF_000697945.3 Frankliniella occidentalis | reverse complement strand
CCAGGAGAAACAGGGCAAGCAAAGGATCGCTGTACGGGGAATTGGGTGCCAGGGGAGGACGTGGGGAAGGCGAGGGGGCGGGGGTTTGCTTTGATAGGGGAATGCTGCGCCCTGAGAGCACTTTTATGTGCGATGTGCACTCGGCAGGCTGACTCTGTGGGTGTAGGTGAGTGTATGTGAGTATGTGTGTGTGAGAGAGGGAGAGAGACGGAGACGAGGGGGTGGGGGGTCGTAAGTACACACACACGAGGTTATTTACCGTCCTTTGATGAACCGAAAAAAAAATATAGGGGAAGAAATATTGGATCGACGAACTTACTCGTTCTGCGTCTGAGGTTTGCTCTGCTAGCCCAAGAGCCCCGTACGGTACGGCGCGGTACGGGTCCCATCCCTCTCGTACGTAAGTTAACCACAGCACACAATAAGCTCGCGGCATAATGCGGCCGACAGGACAGATTTATAGATCGTTTTGTCGCTTCAACTTTTCTCGTCCACCCCCTCGCGCTCTCTGTCTCGCTCGTGCAAGTTGCGCGTCTACAGTCGGAAAAGGAGGAGAGAGCGAGTCGTCTTCACGCGGAGCTCGCCGCCCTGCCCAGCCGCGACCGCAGTCGTCTCCTGCTGTGCTGTTTGCTGGCCCCATCTCGTGCCGCTCCTAAACATGCCAAAGTTGGCCCTCGAGTGCCAGGGGGCGAAGGGCGCGAGGGGGGGGGGGGGGGGGGGGGGGTACCGCGGTGGCAGCAGACGACGCGGAGCAGTCTGACCGTCCCCGGCTCCGGCCAGGCCAGGCTCGGTGGTGGCGCAGCGAAGGCTCCGGGAGGAGAACAGCAGCACCGGCCAACTTTTTGACAACGAGACACAGCGGGGGCCTCGGGGAACGTGGTCGCGGAAATGGGAAGTAGATACTCTTGTGTGAGTTTCAGTGAGTGTGTGTGTGTGTGCGCGCGCGCGCGTGCTGTGAGGGATTTAATAATTCCCTCGTTTCGCGTCTAGCCCCAGGGTGGAAGTGAGACTACGAGAGAGAGAGAGAGAGAGAGAGAGAGAGAGAGAGAGAGAGAGAGAGAGAGAGAGAGAGGGGGGGGGAGTTTCTATACGTTCCTGTACTTCGACATCCCCCGGGCGCGAGACACTGCAGCGCTGAAACCTTGGGTGCAGCAAGCCTTCTCCAAGAAACGCTACGTAAGTCACTCACCCCTACAAGGGTTGTCGTTTCACCCCTTATCCACCTTTACAAAAGTCGTACTCTTGGTTTCGGAAAATCTGTCTTGCTGAAAGTTGGGAGCAGGAGTTGTTTGCCGTAAGGGTACACGCCACCACAGCAGAGTCGAGTGGCACAGCAAAGGATTCAATAAATGGGTGACCTCGGCCCGCCCGCTGCCGCGCTGCTCGGCCGCGGTGCGAGACGTCCTCTCCTCTCCTCGGTGCGGCTGCTGCGCGGCGCCCGCGGGGGGTAACGTGCGCGCCAAGGTCACCTTTAACGCCGGCAATCACCCCCCGTCGTCCCGGGCCGAGACGGGGGACGTAACGCCCCCCAACGAGACAGCAGCTGTCGGCGCCCGGCCCCACCCCTCCGCATGCGGTAGGCAAATCGCCTACCTCCCGGGCCGCCCAGCCCACCCCTGCCCGCGCCTCGCTTCGCCCGCTCGCCTCGCCGCTCCGTCCGCCCGTTTGCCTACCTCCCCCTCGGCCAGGGGCAGAGCGCGCGCGGCAGGGCGGGAGGAGCGGCAGATCAATACGCCACCCCCCGCCACCCCACCGCGCCGCTTAAGGCCCCACAGCTGCGAACACCCAAACTCCATCCCTTAACCCTTACCACCAGCCCCCCCTACTACCCCTATCGTGACCCCTCTCCTTACCCCCTCCCCTTTTACTACCCTAGCTGCTCTCCCGCGGGTTTAAACTGCAACGACGCGCTTGCTGCACAGCAATCGACCCCTCCCCCATCCCCCCGTACCCAGTCTGCTGCTCCACGAGCTGTCAAAACAGGGCGGTAGAGGGGATCAGACAATCAGAGTTAGTTCTCTTGCACTTTTTACAGAGTGAGAAAGATTTTCGGTCCTCTATTTGAGTCAAATATTGGATAATTCCTTCCTTCGTTGCAATTCGGTCGAACATTTTTCATTTCTTAGAGTAAAGGTTCATACTAAAATTAGGTTAAGTCACAAAAATTACAGGAAGTCAAAAACGCTTTGGTCCGATTCCGCAGAATTTCGGGCAGCAAGAAACTCAACAAACGAGTCAACGCGTGCTTACTGTGCACTAGGTTCACCATTCATCAAACGAGACATTTGAATTATCCATTAGGGAAAGAGAAGTCTAAAGGTAAAATAATTTAAAATGCCGTGGACGAAAAAAAAACATAAACAGAAAAAAAGAACGTATATGATTAAGCATTTTAAATGATATGACTTTGCTGGGCCACGCCTCTCTCGCAACCTATGGCACTGCTAAGAGCCACTTAATTGAGTTGGAGGGCCGCGGAGGGAAGCAGGGGGTAAG
The DNA here is from genome assembly GCF_000697945.3 of Frankliniella occidentalis. Lineage (NCBI taxonomy): Eukaryota > Metazoa > Arthropoda > Insecta > Thysanoptera > Thripidae > Frankliniella > Frankliniella occidentalis. The sequence continues at coordinate 255,600 of NW_026267430.1, read as the reverse complement.
AGTGACGGGGGGTTGTAAAAGGGGTAGTCAGAGGGGAGGACGGGCGTATCGCAAGGGTACATGGGGGGGGGGGGGGCGTCACACGTCGCGCACTTGACAAAATTAATGCCACCGCTCACATTAATTTAATGCCGAGTCCCCCTTCTGATATACGTGGCGGGACAAGAGCATTGGAGCCAACCCCCTCCCCCCCTTCGAACTGCTCTCTGCAGAGCATGGCCGATCGCGTCCAAGAAAATACTTCTTGTCTGCCTTTGCGCATGCGGATAGCTATTCCGTGTAACTCTGTACAAAGTAAACGGGTCCTCATCTCATTCCCATCTCGGGAAAGGTACGGCGGCGTGGGTAAGAGTAGAGGGCTCACCCCCCTAATCTTGAGCACGAAACACATTCGCCGAAAAATATACATTACTCCGGAGGGGAAAATGAGAAGAGAGAAGAAAGAGGCGAGCGAGGAGACGTGGGAAGAGAAGGGCGGGGTGATGAGTTGTGCCCTATCGCCCCATCTCGCTGCCCTGCAGGGCCGGGCCGGGCTGAACCCCTGGATTAGCCTTGCTCCTGGGGGTGGCGCGGGGGCACAACGGTCCCCTCCACCTCCACCCCCCTACCCCCCTCCACCCCCCCGCACAGCGGCGCTATCGCCGCACCCCTGACCAGCGCAATGCTTCTCCGGAGCCCCCTCGTGTGCCCTCCTTTTTCGGGGTGACAGCGCGCGCCATATCGAAAAGAATAAATATTCCCTTGCCTTCGCTGCGCTGCCCCCCCCCCCCCCTTTACCCCTCTTTCAACCCTTTACTCACCCCGCGCCCCGCTGTTCTGCAGGACAAAGCAGCAGTGAGGTGGAAATGGGGGGGGGGGGGGTGAAACCTTTGCAGTACCTGCAGTCCTGCACGCTGCACTGCACTGCTATATGTGTCTTATCAACGCAACCTAGCCAGCTCAGCGCTCAAAAAAGTATAATAAAAACAAACGAACGACACGAACAAACATTTCTTTTTCGTTTCGAATCCGTGTATTACTTAATGCTGGTAGCGGAAGTACGGCGTTAAGCCCCTCACCCCCTCTGCTCCTCCCCGCTACACGCGTTGCTGCACTCGACTCTTTGGTGATGAATCGCAGAGTGGAAATGCTCTGGCGCGCTCCGTTGGCTAGCAGCTCGTGGGTAGAGAGAGAGAGGGGGAGAGAGAGAGAGAGGGAGAGGGAGAGAGAGAGAGAGAGAGAGAGAGA
>NW_026267430.1:245620-254293 GCF_000697945.3 Frankliniella occidentalis | reverse complement strand
GGGAGGGGGGCTGGGGCGTTGTCCCGCAGTAGAAATACAACAAGGATGTATGTGGCCTCTCCCTTCCCCGTCCCTACTCCAACCCCTAACGACACGAAATAGTCCCCGCCACATCGCATTGCTCTGCGCTCGCTCGACCCGTGTCCACGACGGTCCCCACCCCACCCCGCTCCGCCCCGCCCCCCGACAGAGGGGCTCAGCGGATAATGGTGTACAACCCTCTGCAGCTGCGGTCAGCACAGCAAGGCTAAGTTGCCCGCTAACGGATACGGTGCCGGTCGTGGTTTTGGGCTGTCCAGCCCCGACGGCGGGCCAGCAGCATGGCCATTTGGTGATTAGTGGCGCCAAGGAGGGAAAAAGCAGGAGCAAGCAGAGGAGGGGGGGAGGAGACAAAGTGGTGGGGGTGGCAGGTCTCTCGTGGTCTCGCCCTCGTCTCGTGGTCTGCCACATTAAGACTTGTGCGTTTCCTGGCTTTTACCCTGGAATGGCTTCAATTAAACTTTGCAGAGCTGGAGGCGGTTGTCTCGGCCGGTGTGTGCGCGCGTCCAGATGGCGGCCGGGGCGCGCGTCTTAATAACATTATTCAGCATTACGGCGACACTCCGGGCAAGGGGGGGGGGGGGGGGCAGCGGCAGCGCCGCGCGACGCCGTAGAGGTAGGCAGCACATTCAGCAGACGCGAGCTATGCGGACTTCGCACCCCCTTTTCCATAAAGACGTCCTCTCCCTCTTCTCCTGTGGCGCGACCACGGTACGCAGTGGCACCACCTCCTGTCCCCTTTTGCATCTTATTGTCATGGAAAATGGTCATAATTAAGGAAATGCGATTTCCAGCTAAAGGCGCTGCTGCCCCACTCCCACCACCGGGCAGTACCCTCCTTTCGCCCGACCACCCTTCCAGTGGCAGACGTTTTCTTTGCACGTTTTATTTATTCTTTTGTCTCATTCGCTTTCGTTCCCATTCCACTCTGGCGATTCCGAGCGATCTCCACCCTTGTTTCCTCCTATTCTCCTGCAGATTCCGCAGAGAATCTATTCTCTATCCTTTGCTGCGGCTCCTCGTACCGAAACTAGATACACCCAGTCGTGTTCAACTTGCTTGTTTCATCGGCCAGCACAAACAGCAGATGAAGATAAATTAAATATAAAACTTTATTCCCTACCCCATTCCCTCCAGCTCTAGGCATCTGGCGGCCTAAGGCCTTCACCCTCTCCCTTACCACCCCCGGGCCAGCGACACGGACAGCCCCAACGCCCCCCTGAGGAGAAGGAAGACGTGACGGAGAACAATGTGGGTTATTTCAATAAATTATTCAAAATGAGACTCTCAGAGATGTTACGGCGCAAACCTCCAAAGGGAGGGAGCGTTCGCGGGCGGCGCGTGAGAGAGGGGTGGGGCCGGGGGAGGGGGGCAGAGAGGCGCGACGAGCTGCGCCGTTTTCCGGGCGATCTCCGTAGATCGAGGACCAATGCGGTGGCGGTCCCCCAACCCCGGTACTGGCGGGGGCGGCTCCGGCCGTCGGTGGCAGAAAGAGGGAGGGGGTGGGGGTAATCTGGTCGCGGGGGAAGACCTGAAATATTCAATTTCACGGCAACACACACAAGTGGATAGCGTCGCGGAGGGCGCGCGGCCCGTCCTGCGCGTGCAACACACAACGTTCACGGGGGTGGAGGGGGCAGACCTGAGAGCCATTTGAACCGATCCCAACACATTTCGATAGCAATATTTTGCCGCTTCTGCGCGCGTGCGCGCGAAAGCCAGTCGGACCGATACGATACGAGCACGGTGTATAGAGAGATGTCTTCACCGTGGATACGAGGGAGCAGGGTCAGAGTAGCGCTCACCCGGTGAGAGAAGCAAACACCGACGGGTGACGTACGGCGATAACATCACCGGACTACGCACCTGACTCACTGACTCACCCTCAGCACCCGCGGGCACACACGGGTGAACGGGTCAACATTTGGAGCGCGGGAGCGTCGACCGTCGCTCGCTGGTCTTATTTGCATGTGGCCGGCCTAACACTTGTTTGGTCCGGCCCGCGACCGTAACTCCAGATTGCTGTTTTGTAAGGCCTGCTTGCGTTATCGCCGCTCATACACTCGGCAGTGTGCATTGCAGCGGTACATCTGTGTGGCAAGGCAAGCCGCCCGGGTACCCGACCCGCGCCCGCGGGCCCGGGCCCACCGCCGCGAGTGCAGCCACGTGGTGGCAAGTAGACCGGCCCGCCACGCCAAGTCTCCCCTCCTCTGGCCTCTACCTCACCCCGCACTCCCCCTCCCGCCCCCCTCCGTCAGCCGACTTTCTCTGCTGCTGCAGAGGCTATTATTGAGCTCGACCGGTTCGACGACGCATACAGGAGATTCCGTGGTGTAGCGGTTATCACATCTGCCTAACACGCAGAAGGTCCCCAGTTCGATCCTGGGCGGAATCATTTTGTTTTCCGTAGTTATGTAATACTCATGCATTATACATGGGCCAGGACCGGCGGGAACATCTTATTTTTTCGAAATATCGTCCGAGTATTTACCTATTTTTAATGCGTCAATAAAATACATATTTACACTAGTTTTTCAATCATAATGATAAGAAACGCAACCTATTTAGGAAAAATATGTATTTCTATTTGATCAAAGTTTAAAGAGAAAGACGATATTAGAAGAATCAAATATCGAATGTGGAATAACGGGCAAAAATCGTACAGCAGCAACAGGTCACGTGCCCCACGTCCAACAACTACGCGGAGGCGGGCCACAAAAACGTGTGTGCGGCTTACCCCTGGGGGGACTCGAACCCCCAATCTTCGGTTTAGGAGACCGACGCCTTATCCATTGGGCCACAGGGGCTGCGGTAGGAGCGGCGCGCCGGCGGCCTAGGCGCCAACGCCTCGCCGGGCTGTGGGCTGGGAGAGCGCTCGGCTGGCGGCAGCGTCCCGGCCGACCCGCGACCAGCGTCTATCAAAGTACGCGGCTTTTCGAAAACAAGAAGTGTGGAGTGGGCGACGGCGACAGGCAGGCGAGGGACGGGACACGAGGATAGGAAGAGCGAGAGAGGTAGAAGCACGGCCGGTAGAGAGAGAGAGGGAGGGGGGGAAGAGAAAGATAGAGAATGTGGAGAGGGAAAGAAGGGAGGCGGGAGTAAGAGGAGGAGAGGGAGGGGGGGAAGAGAAAGATAGAGAATGTGGAGAGGGAAAGAAGGGAGGCGGGAGTAAGAGGAGGAGGGGGAGTATGAGAAGAGAGAGAGAGAGAGAGAGAGAGAGAGAGAGAGAGAGAGAGAGAGAGAGAGAGAGAGAGAAAGAGAGGCACCATCTGCGTTTCTTCTTCTTCTGTAAACTGGCCGAGCGGACGACACCCGGCGCGAGGCTATAAAGCGGCAGGTCAGTTTAACATTAGAACGGACCTCGGCGCAGCTCTAGCGGACGGGCCGACGGGCGGGCGGACACGCGGCCAACACGTGGGACGGCACAGTCGCGAGGACGCGAGGCCGACGCCCCCCCCCCTTTTCTAAACCAACGACAAGAATGTAGAAAGAACAACAAAAGTCGTTATAATTACAGAGGACGCGTATGGAAAATGTAGCTCATCAGGGCGACAGAACAACTCATATTCCTCGCATTGGGGTCAGAGCCGGCCGCGACGAGCTTAGTACTGCCGGCGCTGGCTAAAGCCGGACCGCTCTCGCTTTAGCTAATTTGCTGATTAAAGAGACGGTCGTGGAGGAGAGGGAAAACGGGGAGAGGGGAAAGTGGGGGAAGGGGGGGGATGGGGGAGTCCCCGGCGGTCCCCGGGGAACGTGGGGTATCCCGGCGGGTCGGCGCGACGAGTAGTAAGTACCGACCGGCCGCCTGCTGGCCGGCTGCCCGCCTCGCCCTCGCCGCTCCACAGTCAACACGACTGCTCACTCACATCCTGCTGCGCGCTCATGGCACGTTAGGGGATGATTAGCTGGCTAACGCCCCGGCTAACGCCCTGGCTAACGCCCTGGCTAACGCCCATCATGAACCTCCTCCTCGCGCCCGCCGCGCAATCAAACGCAGCAGGCGAATTGATTATTTCGTTTGGTATTTACCAGCGCGGCGCTGCCGGCTGGCCATCGGCCAGATCAGCGGCCAGGGCGCCTATGTTTGCACCCGCCCACCCCGCGCCGGGCAAATCACTTGCACGGCTTTCACTCTGCCCTCCTCCTGCACCCCCCCCTTCCCCTTTCTCATGTCGCCGCGGTCCTCCGGCTCGCTGTACACGAGCGCCAGCTGCGTATGGCCAATAACACAGCAGGGACGCGTGTACAATAACAATACATGATACAAAGCGTCATTCGAGAGGATTCGCAGCACAGCACCAGAACCAGGACTAGGGTTTTAAGTCCGGTAATTTTACATGTAAAATTGCATGTAATTTACGGTAAAATACCGGGTAATTTTTTTTTTTTTACTTACATCGGTAAAATTGGATAAATTGGTTTCCCGAGGCATAGGTTTGTTTCTACTAACTAATAGAGGTTTAGTCGTTTGTGTTTTAAGGACAAGGCATTAACTTTGAAGGAAACATATTTTTATTTTTAGAAAGTCAAATTAGCTAAACTTAACTTAAAATGGCACTAAAACAGTAAGTGGACACGCAAACTAATTACGTGCTGGGAAGAATTACTGGACGTTTTACCTCAGAAACATAGCCAAATAAAGGCAATAGTACGAAAAATTGCCCTCAAAGTAGTAAACAATAATAAAACCAACTTCAATCGTCATTTTTAAGCGATAAAGCCATTTTTTACCAAAATTACCAATTTTACCGTATTTAACCGGTATTTTACCCCGACCGAAAATGATTGTTCGCTAAACGTTTGCTGTTTATTCGCTATCGGTACGCGGAGGGTCGCGGAAGGGACGCTAACGGGTCGTCAGGGATCGTCACTGTCCTCGTGGAGGACTGAGCTCGGGTCGCCATCGGGTCGCGGTGGTCGCTCTAGAGCGACTTCAGTTCACATTTTGGTCGTCATATTCGCTTTGAAAGCGACTCGAGTACGCCCTTTGTTCGCCTGGTGCGCCCGAAAGGGGCCGTGGTCATCGGGTTATTTTCCTTCCTAGGAAACCCCGGCCGGGCGCTGGCGCTAATCCCCAGACCGGCGCACTTGCGAGCAGAGAGGGGTACGATGGGGCGGCCCCGGGACCCCCGGAGCACCTGACGGCTCCTCCGCACTGCACATTGCACACTTTGGCAGCTGGACACAGCGACGACGCCAGTCTGCGAGTGCAAGTCGCAGAGAGGACGCACTCGTAGAGAGAGGACAAATGGTTTCGTACAACTATGCACATACGTAACGTACGCTTACGCACAATTTTAAGCGATATTATGCATAATTACGTACAATATTGTTCAAAGTTACGTACATATGTTGTACGTAGGTTATGTATATTTAGTTGTACGTGCCTACGCACATAACAGGACATAGTCAGTGCCCGACGCAAAATGATTTTGTTCGCTGATCGCGAACAAGGGGACTTCAGTACGCTTTAAGGTCGCTCGCGGTTCGTCGGCAATAATCTTTTGGCCCGTAAAGCCCCGAGGCTGGCCGAGGAGGGACCCCGGTATCGGACACGATCCCCTTACCGGCGAACTCGTGGTCTAGTGGTCAAGGCGACGGGTTCCTAACTCGGAGGACCGAGGTTCGAGTCCCAGCAAAGGTTAAGTTCTTTTCAATTAAATCAAGTTACTACGGTGAAATAGAGGAAGAGGGAGGGGGAGGGGGCAGGGAAAGGTAACAATCGGTAAAAACTACAAAGAAAATAATTTCATTTTTGGCAGTCGGAATGCCGCTGCCTACCCGCCCCGTACATCTCCTACCCCCGGGTACTGCCCTACCCACACCCCCTACCCCTGGCGTCGTCCCCTGTAAACCAAACCCCCAGCTGCAGCCCCTGCCCCCCTCCCCTTTTGCACTCGCCCCCATGACGAACGTTAGGCGCATCTTCAGCGACCTTATTAGCGCACTGAAAGCGAACCTGTGGCGATCAAGGGGCGACCTGAGCGGGCCTCCAACTGGAGTTCGCTTTTAGTACGCCAAGTACGTCGGGCGAACTCCAAAGGTCGCGTAGTGGGACTCACGCGACGTAAGCGCGAACTCGGGCGGCGACCTACAGCGAACTCTTAGCGACCTCGGCAGAGGGTCGCGCTTGACTCGTCAGGACGAACTTATCGCGCACCTTTAGCGTACAGAACATTTTGGGTCGGGACCAATCTTACGTAAAGAAAATAAATTACTTGCAAATTTAAAACCCTAACCAGGACACAGTGTAGATCGATTCTGTACAATCAATGAGCTACAAACACTCACAATCCCTCTTTTGTTTCAGCGAATGGCGATCGCACAGATTCCTTTCCTCGCGGTGCACCCTCAAACTGTGGAAATAAATCTGTAATTTTCGGGTATTCAATTTAGGACATTATTTGTTTGTGGAAATTTTGCAGAGCGGAGCGACAGCGACAGCGCCCGCAAACAGGAAGAATTCCGAAAGCAGAACCCCAGGTGAGCGGACCGTGGCGCTCTCGCGAAATCGCCCAAACAGAGAAGGATTGATCAATATGTACTTGGTATGCACCTGACCGCGCGCGCGCGTGTGGGTGAGACAGAGACAGAGCGCGAGGCGCAGGGGGACGGGGACGAGCACTGTCATCAACATGTCGTTTTTGTTTCTTTATCGGAGAAGGGGGAATGGAATGGGGCTTTGGGTGGGGAAGGAAAGGGGGATGGGGTAGGAAGAAGGGGCTAAGAAAGAGAAGCACTTGAGTTTCAACAAAGGGGGCGGCCAAATGTAACGGAGAGAGAGAGGGAAGGGTGAGGGGTGAGGGCACAGCAGACATCTGCAGGCGGGGGCCCGAGAGCCAGACAATGGGGGTGCGACTGTGTTATCAGCTGCTGCTCCCTCCGTCCCGCTTGTCTCCTGTTTAACTTGGCGTTTTGTTTCTTGCCCCCTTATAATACAATATTTCCATGCGCGCTTTTTCCATAAGACGACGATCCGAACAACCTCTTTTTCTCCTCCTCTTTTCTTTCCGTAACATAAGGGCGTGCCGTGCGAGGGAAGCCCCGCACGCCCCGTCGGGACTGTCGACGCCCGCCCCGCCGGCTTACGTCAAGGGCGCTACCAGGGGCGCATGGCAAGTCACGTGGGTGGCACCTGTCGTTACAACGGCTGCAAGTGTACGCACACGGCGCCGGAGCGGCCAAGAATACAAAAATACACGTACAACTGCGCTCAACACTTTGAAAAATAAAGTCTACTGAATACAACAATTAATCAACAGTGCTCGCAGCTCCGCAAGTCTGACATGTGTACATATATGACATATATGTACCCCGTGTTGGACACTGTTGTTGTGGGATTTTGGATTGCGTTACTTACAAGCAGGACTCAAGTTGCATGTTCAGTTTAAGCCCAAAAGTCTCGGATTTTCACACTTGGTGGTGTTTAAGTTAGAGGCATCTTGATTTCGCAGTTTCACACAGTGAAGCCGCGGTGTTCGAACACACAGTACCACGTCGTGGAGCAAGCGCGGAGCGCCACTCTGCGGTCTGCACAGTGTTGGGTAACCCCTTCAGTAGTGATCCTTGTTAAGAAGCGCTGCTCAAATTAGCTGCGGCTGGCGCGCTCTTTCACACGTCTGCTCTGGTGAGAGAGAGAGAGAGAGAGAGAGAGAGAGAGAGAGAGAGAGAGGGGAGAGAGAGAGAGATCTCAGCCCTTCCATGCGAGAGCGCTAGAGAGGCTGGCTGCGCCCTTTACGCAGCGACTTTTGCGCTTGCGGTGCATGGCAATGTAATTACTTCCTCTATGTACGCCGTGTACACAGTGTAATGATAATTGCAGTCATCACCACACGCCGCCGGGCCGGTATGATTGTCCTTGGAATTGCGCCGGAAATTTTCGCGCGCGGTGGCGGCCGGGGCCGGCCCGGTGCGGCTTGTTGTATAATAATGTGATTCCCTCCTTGCCATCCACAGCTCATATCGTTCCCGTTCCGGGGTCGGTATACCTTCTGCTGCGGCCACGAGGTGGCAAAGGCGGCAACACCCGTGGAAAAAAAGAAAGAAAAGGAAAAAGAAAGAAAATGATTCCGCCCAGGATCGAACTGGGGACCTTCTGCGTGTTAGGCAGATGTGATAACCGCTACACCACGGAATCCGATAGCGGCAGGAGGCGCGGGCTCGCGATATTTATTGATTGGACCGGAGTGCTTTGTCAGTCAACGAGATGTCGGCCGGTCGGGGGCCCGCGGTGCTCGAGCGGGAGCGCGAGGGTCTGCGGCCCGGTTTAGCTGGTCCTGCAAGACAAGAAGAGAGGGGGGCGTCGCTAAAATGAAACCCGCGATTTAGAGGTGCGGGAAAACTAACGAGTCTCCGGACCCCTGTCCTACTGCTTGTCTTGGCAGTGTTGGCGTCTAGCGACGCCCGCCCTTCCCATAGAGGCCGCAGCTGCTCCTGTTGGGACTCCGTTTAGCACCGGTTGCGTCCAGGTCAGAGCCGGTGCAAGGTCAGTTCGGACGCCACCGCGCGCACGTGGGGGAAGGTGTCAGCGTGTGAAGTCGCGGGGCACCTGAGGGTGTTCTGGCACCTGTCTGGCTGGCCCACCCGGCAACCGGCCCCGGCAGGGTCTTATCTAGTCCTCTGTTTTTTATTCTT
>NW_026267430.1:241524-245570 GCF_000697945.3 Frankliniella occidentalis | reverse complement strand
GCGTCGTTATTACGTGAGTGGGTGGGAATGGCCGTTGCACCGCGCGGGGCTCCCCGCCGGTGAGTGATTCAGGAGTACGACCCCCCCCCCCCCCCCACCCGGCAACCGGCCCCGGCAGGGTCTTATCTAGTCCTCTGTTTTTTATTCTTTATTTTTATATTTCTAATGACGGACCCGGGCGTGCCGATTTCGGAACTACATTTGTCATTCGTTTGTAATCACTCGTAAGATCAGCGCACGACAGGTGAAATTGGCATTCCGCTGCCGATGATGAAGTATCTTGTCCCCGACTCTCTCTCTCTCTTTCTGTCTTTCTGTCTGTCTCTGTCTCTGTCTCTCTGTCTGTCTGTCTGTCTCTCTCTCTCTCTCTCTCTCTCTCTCTCTCTCTCTCTCTCTCTCTCTCCCTCTCTCCTCCTGTCTCTGGTCTCCCTGTGTTCTGCGCCCCTCCAGACTCCAGACTGTCGGGAGCTGCGTACCTCTCGTGATTTACGTTTCCTCCACAAAAATGCCCACTGCAATCGGTTTATCCCAAAGTGTCCAATGTTTGGGAAATGTTAAGTAATACGAGGCTTTGTCGGATGGTCCGGGTAGGTCAAAAATAATGTTCAAAGCGAGATTTGAGTTTGAGACCAACAATGGCCCCCCGTGGACGGAGATGTACAAAAAAAATTGTATTAAAATACTTTGGTGTCGGTGAGCAAAAGCAAAACGAGGGGACAACCGGGAATAAACAACGCTCTTTGGCCTTTGTCGCCGAGAATCTGCGACCAACAATGGAATATCTTTCATTTTACGGAATATGTTCACGCAAAATGTTGTAGGAATTGCTAATTAATCCTATGCAACAGCAAAAACGTTTGGTGTAGCTGCAAACCTCTTTTCCTTTTGCAGCAAATCGGTTGGCTAAATTTACAGGGGCCTATTTCTGCTTTAGCAAACACTATTTTGCGCGTCCGTTCCGTTTTCGCCGTGTGTACTATACAGGGTGGTCCACAGACCCCGTGGTAACGCCGTGGTCGCCTAGCATGCCAAATTGTTGGCAGTCCCTTTTGACTGCCAAATTTTGGCCGTCTTTTGAAGGCTACCAAATGTTGGCCTCGTTGATGCCAAATTTTATCCCTCTTTTAAGAGGCTGCCAATTTTTGGCCTCTTTAAATGCCAAAAGTTGGCCTTCCTTTGAAAGAAGCCCAAAGTTTGGCATTTATGGAGGCCAAAAATTGGCAGTCTCTAAAAAGGCGGCAAAAATTTGGCATTCAGTAACGACTGCCAACATTTTGGCATGCTAGGCGACTACGGCGTTTACAGTGTTCCTTTGGTTTGCTTGCCTACCCTTGCTCGCCGTTTCGCCTTATGGCCCCGTGCGAGTATGCAACCCGGCCGCACGCCTGCATCCGGTACAGTACAAGCAAAATAAAGAAAGGGATCTGTGGACCACCCTGTACGAAAACAAAATGTACGCCCACCGTCGACGGGCGGCGATCCGATTCGAATGTCATGTCGACCACAAATGTGCGCAACTGTTTGCGCAGCGTGCCCGGTGCCCTTGAACGTGAAGAAGACACATGCGCGCGCTATCGGCTGTACGGCTGACACCACGCCACGGCCCGGGCGGGCGGGGGCGAAGCGGAGCGCCCGTCAATGTCAGGAACACAAATGTTGTGCCAAGCACACAGCGCGGGCCAGGAGGCCGCGTCGGAAGCGCTGCAAACTGTGACAGTTTGCTTCAAACCAAACGCGCACCCATACCATTCTGCTCGACTTCATCAAGTACTTTGCGCATGATTCAAGTCTTGCGCAAACAAGGTAGCTGAAGAAACACACTTTTCTCAAAGCCAGAAAATGAAAACTGCGTCGACGTCGATCCGTCGATTCGGCCACGATACCTCGGTTTGGATGATAAAATCACGCAAAATCACGGTTTTCGAACAGCGACCGCTTCGCTGCATCGAATCTCGATAAACACCGAGTAATATCGTAGTTTCCAAACACATCAAAGGGCGATACATACCAAAGAACGATACGTTTCATATCAAAGGACGATATTTAACAAATTGACCCCTTGATATCAAGATGCATCCGATATCGAGATATTGCTATTATTTGGGTTGAAATATCGAGATATCGAGTTATAATTGTTCCACCTCATTGGCTGAGCGATTAGCGAAGCCTATTACTCCAGTGATGATCAAAAAGTTTCGCGTCTGTGTGTCTGTCTGTCTGTGTGTCTGTGTGTCTGTCTGTCATCACGATAACTCGAGAACGAATTGAGCTAGCGACCTGGGATTTTCAGGGACGTTTTGTGTCATAAAAAGACAGATCAAGTTCGAAGAAGAGCATTCTAGCTCAAAAATTGGATTTTTAAAAAATCAAAAACCACGGGCCCCCAAAATGACATTTAAAAAAAATATTTTTTTTATGTTTTCTAAGGGGTAACTCATCAAAGTAGAGCCCCTTGGTCGAAAATTTCGTCCGTTTGGCTCTATCTCTAACCGTTGAGGCGCCAGACACTGCTTTTCACACGGAAATAACCCCAAACCATTTCAATGTTTTTTCTCAAATATTTCATGGTCTCTGAAGGCTGAAGGGTCATCTCGTCAAAATAAAACCCTGGGGAGCAATAAGTGTGACTTTTGGGGCCGAAGGCCTATTTACGACTCTTTCTTCTGCCCGACTCGGGTGTCAGCGCCGCAGGCCTAGGTAGATGTATGCCAGGCGCGTCGCAGCGTAACAGTGTTTCGTGAGATATCGCGAAGCCTGTTACGCGAGACGTGGTCTGGCGTACATCTACCTAGTCTAGCTTTCGGCCCCCGGCGCCCACGTGTCCGAGGCCCTCAGAATGAACCCATCCGCAGGGCGGCGGCGGCGCGGCCGAAATGAGAGAGCCGCCCGCCGCACTAATAAGAGCCGTCATCCTCGTTGTAACATGACCGCCGCGCCCGAAACGGGTAATTCTGGAAACACCGAGCGGCCGCAGCGACACAGAGAGGGATCAGAGACGGCCGCGGCAGAGGTGTGCGTTTTCCACGCCTCATTTGGCTGCGTAATGAATGGGCCGACAAACACACGATCGCGACACTGACACTGCTAATGTAAAGCTCTGTTGGCAGTCCTTTTTGACTGCCAAATTTTGGCTTTCTACAGGAGGGTGCCAATTTTTGGCCTCCTTGAATGCCAAATTTTGGCCTAATTTCAAAAGAAGGCCAACAACTTTTTGGCATTCAAAGAGGCCAAAAATTGGAAGCCTCTAAAAAGAAGGCCAAAATTTGGCAATCAAAGAGGCCAACATTTGGTAGCCTCCAAAAGACTGCCAACATTTTGGCATGCTAGGCGACCACGGCGTTAACAGTGGCGGAGCTATCGACGTTCTCGAACTCTTTTGTAAAGTGGACCAAGGAACAAACACACTAGTAACGGTTGAAGTATTTCGATTGCGATATGAAAAGTGCACAACAGGGAATAGCGCGAAGGGGCGTGGATGGAGGGGTAGTGGCGCGTTGTCGCGAAACGTATTTTCTAAGAAATGAAATTTTAATTGAATCGACTGGCGGCGTCCAGTTTCCTTTCCCGTTCGCCCTTGAGGTAGGTGGCCTGCGCGAAAGGCCACCGCGCTCCGCCTCACCGCTCGCCCCACCCCACCCCGCCTCACGCCGCCCAGCCTCACCTCGATCCGCGCCGCCCCGCCCCGCGCCCAGCGCCACGCCGCGTCGATGAGTCCTTCAGACCGCTGTCTCCTGCTCGGCCCCGCCCGGCCGCGGGCCGCAGAGCCGAGCCTGCTATGTAGCTCGAATAAATACTACTTTGACGGCCGCGAGGGGATTCAAAAGGTCCACGAGTCTCGGGAGCGAGAAAAATGAATGTTCGCGCAGGGGCTCTGAGCAGCTCGAAGGGGGACCCCCCAGTCCCTTACGTAAAGGCATTGCGTACGCCATAGGGAGGCCACGGGGACGCTATGGGGCGTCGTTATTACGTGAGTGGGTGGGAATGGCCGTTGCACCGCGCGGGGCTCCCCGCCGGTGAGTGATTCAGGAGTACGACCCCCCCCCCCC
>NW_026267430.1:238861-240814 GCF_000697945.3 Frankliniella occidentalis | reverse complement strand
ATCGCATCACCACGCCAAACAGTGTCATTCCCCGTGCGTGAGATAGAGAGAGAGAGAGAGAGAGAGAGAGAGAGAGAGAGAGAGAGAGAGAGAGAATGGAAGGTGGATCCCCACCCCCACCCCGTGCGGGGCCTTGCTGCAGGCGGCACGTTTTGTGATTACCTGGAGGCCGTGCAGGCCCCGAGGCAGGCCCCCTGCTCGTCCCGCCCCGCGCGCTGCACAGCGGCGCGTCCGTCCCTCGTATGTCGCACAATTGATTTCTCGCCGCATTGTGTGGTTGGTACGGACGGCGCGTACGGAGCACCCGAACTGCACGCACGTCGTGGGGCCCGTCACATATCGGCCTCAGTTGTCGCTCTCCTTGGCTCTCCTTCCCTCCGAAGAGAATCCTGCACTCCTTTACGAGCGCGCGTCGGTCGATCAAAATGTGTACGGATTATCAATCTCGGTCATGGCGCTCGTTTGCTTCTTTTGCTTCATTCGGAAGCCGAAATGGTTTCCGGTGTTCCGAGACTTTTGTTATTGTGTTGTGCATTATACAGGGTGGGATTAAAACAATAACGACGGCTCGCGCTTCTCGTTGGTCCGCCGCTGTGACTGTGACACTACTCCAGCCCCTCCCACTGACTGACTGATGGACCGCTTTCCCTTTTCTATCCCATCAATCTCCCTCTGAGAGCGCGCTCCCGGCGCCCACCCGGCGCTCCCCGCGCGCACACCTCTCCTCCATCTCTGTACGGCATGCGAAATGCCCCCGGCCCCTCCCCACATCTCCCGCCCGCCCACTCACCCCCTTGTTTCCAAGCGCGCGCGGTGCGGAGCAAGAGTATAGAGGGGGGGAGGGGGAGAAAGAATATGGTGCATCCCGATGCAAATTCAAACCGATTCAATTACGTATTCCAGGGCGAGGAGGGATATAATAGTGGGGAAAAGGGCCGAGGCCCTTCCCTCTCGCCTCTCTCCCGCGCGGGGGCGGCAGCCGCGGCAGCACGTCCCCCCATCCTCCCTCTTACCTCCTCCTGAGCCTACGCCACCTACCCCCCCCCCTGCTCCTACGAAGGCAGTCAAATCGTCAAAACGTTTTTCCGATCTCCCAAAACAAACGGCTCGCGGTGGGCACGCGCCTACTTCTTATGTATTCATTCGCGCAACGGAATGTGATTGCAAGTGACTGCGAGTGCAGCGGCGAGTCCAAACAGGCCGCGTCTCGACGGAGGAGCCCAAGTAATTGGGCAGACGGCACCCTCGGTGAGGGGGAGGGGGAGGGGGAGGGGTCCAGTCGCGCCCGCTCCGCCGCCACGCCCCCGCCATCCTGTCCGCCCTTGTCACACAGCGGGCGAATACATACAGCGGGCGTGGCGCGGCGCGGCGGGGACTTCAAAAGGTGCCGCCCGGGCTCCCACGCCACACGCCGCACGCCACCTCTCTCCCCACACAAAGAGCCACTGAACTCTTCCCCCCACCCCCACCCCCCAATCCCTGAGGTCCAAAGGGGAGGCCCCTGGCGATGACGGCAGGTCGATTCGATTCAGCAACGGCCAACGCATTCCAACATTTTTTCGGGGGAGAAGCCGGGAAGCCGGTGGTGCACTTGCACGCAACCACCTGGATGGGATGGGAGGGCGCGACTCTCCTGATCCGGGCGCGTTTCGAACCTCGTCGCCGTCCGTCCCCCCTCCGTCGCGGCGCGAGGTACAGTCCACTTACACTCACGGGGTGGCGAATGGACCAGCAGGGGACTGGGGGGAGGACGGAGAGGGTCGACGTGACGGCGACGGCAGGCCCTTTCATCTTGCCCCGAGTGGGGCCCGGATGCCCTCAAGTGACACAGTCGGGCGCGGCGGGCCGGGGGGCGAAAGGGGCGCGCCTTGCCTTTTCCCTCTCTGACAGAGAGGGAGGGGGGCTTTGGGGAGGTGGTCGAGTTCGTCAGTGTATCGTTTTCCGCCCCGGGGG
>NW_026267430.1:227216-229626 GCF_000697945.3 Frankliniella occidentalis | reverse complement strand
GACACAGAGAAACGCACGTGTGCAACACGCTGTCAAGTGTGCAACACACGAGTCGTACACGTGCCCCGCCCGGCCTCATAAACCATACGGGCAAGTCTCGGCGTGGCCCGGGGTCCGGGCTCGTCCATCACAAAGTGGAGCAAGCGCGCCTCCGGGCCGGAAGTCGGCAGACTTAATTTACTGCGAAAATAGACCTCGATATATACTGCACCACAGCAATCACAACTTTTTCCTCCTTTCTTCCCGTGTCTTTTTTTCTTTTTCTTTTTCTGAATGCCTCTTTGCCGAAGCAGTCGCGGCGGGCTGCTGCTGCTGTACTGCAGAAGCGCGCGACTGCATTCCGTCAGTCGCTGCCGCACTGCCGCCATGGAACTCGGTCGTAAGTACTCACGAACTCGATTTGGTCCAACAGCACTTACCTGAAACAAAGAGAGCAAGCGCGTTAGCAAAGACACTTCTCAAAAAAACGCACTTTCGCGCGCATTTCGAAGAACGAACGACCATCGCCAGCGTCCCGATATAGAGTAGCGGCACTTGCGAGAGGGGCGGTCTTTGGGCCTCGACTTGCCGATGCCGACGGTCCCAAATCACCGCACCGAGGCGAGGGCGCAAATAACGGGCATAGCAAAGGATATTTTTCCGCTCTGTCAAAGAGCAAGAGGGTAAGAGGGTAGGTATGAAGGGAACCGCGCTCGCTCCACAGAGATAAAGTCAAGTAACAACCTCGGGAGGTAAAGCTGTAGCCCGCAGCAGGAGCCGCGGCTCGGATACTAGTCTCCATTCGTCAGCATTCCCCCAAACTCCAGCTGTAGTCCTACAACCTAAGGGATCATCCAGAAAGTACGTCCGTCATTCGCCGTTACGAACCCTCCAAAATAAGGCAATGCAAGCTCTCATGGAGCCTGATGGGTAGGCACAATCTTGCATGCAGTGCATGCGTGTATTGCGGGGTGGCCTACCCCGAGTTTTGCAGGCGCCGAGCTTCTGTAGTTTGCAGGATTTTCAGAGAAACGGACGTACTTTCTGGACGATCCCTAACCAGACCAGGTACGACCAGGTACACACCTACCAGGTAGCCGGCGGCAGCTCCCCAAAACTTTGCTCCGATTAATTTCGCGCTCCTCCCGCGAAATTAATAAAGTTGGGTGGTAGCAGCAGCAGCAGCAGCAGCAGCAGCAGCGCCCCCCTACAGGTGGAGCGGAGCGCCGCCGTGCCGTGTCCCCGGGGTGGTCGCCGCGCCGAGACGAGCGAGCCACAATGGCCGCGACGTGCCGAGCCGCCGGTCTGGCCGAGCTGGCAGGCCAATCAGATGGCCTCAGAGCGCCGCGCAACTCGCCTTTCCCTGGTCACTGCTGGAGGCTCCGCGGGCCGCCTAGCTCCAGCCGCTCCAGCAGCCACGCGGAGGCGTTCTGTGGCCGTCGGCGCCGCCAACGCTCCGCAAAAATTCGATCAGAAAATCGGCCGATTTGCAGGATGAAATAAAAGAGAAATAAAAATATTCACGGCGTCCACTCACTCAAATCAGCTGCTATTTTTCTTTTTCGTGGCAGTGCAACGCACGCATCTCATGGCAGAGTTCCATAATGACCAATAACCAGGAGCTCTATAAGAGCGCGCCTTACGCAACCCGCGTCCAGCGCGACAGACAGGTGAAAAAGAGGAAAAATCTGAATTGCTAAGCAGTCCAACCATACGCAAGCCACGGCTACTAAACTACGCGCGCATGTCACCATTGATTTCTTATTTGCGGCGCAGTTGAGCCGCGAGGTCCATGGCGTGGTGGAGGGGCAGGAGTTCTCTCCTCCATACCGTTTGTTCTCCTCACATAGAAAGCAGGCACACGGGCTCATCGTCCTCCGGGCGCGCCACGTAGCAGACACTGCGCCATTTTCATGTTTTTTCACCATTTCGAACCGTCATTAACGGCACGAAGGGGCGTGAAAGTCCCACACCACGAGCCACAGCGCACGGCGTCTAGCACGGCGCTCCGACCGGGACAGACCACGGCGGGGCGGGTCTATGGACCGCGGAGTGCTCCCACACACGGCAACGACGAGAACAGCGAGACGAAGGCGGCTGGGTGTGAGTATGCAATGCCCATTTTGAAGCTGGCTTCTTGTAAACTATAAGTTCCCTTTGCTTTCGAACAGCTTTTGTATGGGTTCAATTCCAAAAGCAGCTCAGCTTGATGAAACCCAACTGTTCGGCTTCCTGACGACTCTGAAAACCTGCTCAACTTGAAAATCAGAAGCTCTCGCACTTACAGGGCCAAATTTTGGCAGTCTCTTTGCTGTTAATCGTCAAAATTTGGCAGTATCATAAAGGAGAGCAAAAATTTTGGCATGCCAGGCGACCACGAAGTTCAGAGTACATAGGTGTTTGCTGTGCAGCAGGTTGGTCCCCCCCCCCC
>NW_026267430.1:217607-227166 GCF_000697945.3 Frankliniella occidentalis | reverse complement strand
CTGATTCAGCGGGTCGGCTGCCGTGGCGCGTGAGCGGGCCGCTCAGCGGGCCCCGCCGGCCCAAATCCAATGAGGTTGACCCCTCGCCCGACCCGTCCCGACCCCGACCCCCGGCGGGCCCCGACCCAAACCCAAACCCCGCGCACGAAGCCGACTTAACCTTTCAGCGGTGCGTGCGCCGCGGCCTTGCTGTTTGCCTGCTGAGTCCATATCGGCAGCGTGTGGCTGGCTCCACCCCGAGCCCGAGTGGGGCCCAATCCTCTAATCCCACTGGCCTCCTCACCCCTCCATTAGGCCCTCCTGCACAGCACACTCACATCATTCATTGGAGCCGGGGCTTGGCCAGCCGTTGGGAAACAACCGTCTCTCTCTCTCTCTCTCTCTTTGGCTAGGGCGCAGGCCCGGGCGCCCTGTGGGTGCAAGAGAGAGAGAGAGAGAGAGAGAGAGAGAGAGAGAGAGAAGCTATATCCAACAACGGTCGGCCCGGCCGCGCACTATTACGGCGTGGAACCGTTTTCCTTCGCGCAGCTCTTGGTCCAGATGAGATGATGAGGGGAGCGGGATACTGTTCGCCGCTGCTGACCCCCCGGGCCCCGGGCCGAGGATACGTGGCCGCGCCGATCGGACACACGAGGCTGGCCGCGCCTCGTCATCCGACTGCATTGTGGCCCCGAGGCGCGGCCGCGGGTGCGCGCAGCGGGCCGGGGCGTTCCCATGACCTTGGTACCACTGACTGGCCTGCCGGGGGAACCTCCTCCCTCCCATTGAGTAAACAAAACGGGGCTAACTAGATTACCCCGGATGGATTACGATGCACATGATACACACACATTTACCGGCGTCATGGCTGCGTACGTTGAGCGTCGCTCCGATGCTGGAATGCCTGCCCCCGTCCCCATTCCTCCTCTCTCTCTCTCTCTCTCTCGCACACGGCCGCGCGCCTACGCCGCTGACCGTGAAAGGCGCTGTGCGGTGCGGCTTTCATTTGGTGATTTCCTTCCTGCTCGGCTCGACGCTGCACTTTTATCGGGGCGCCTTCCCCCCTCCATCTGCATTCCGGCTGACACGGCCGAAATCCTTTCATTCCGAGCTAGTGCGGTTTTGGCACGGGTCCCGTTGCACGTGTGACTGGGCTGAGCCCGGGGCGCGCTGCCAACGCAAACCACTCGGGAAATTAATCCCGTGAATGAATTCCCCTCTCGCGTCGATTTGTGTCCTTCTCCCTCTTTTCTTTCTCTCGTGTGCCCGCGGCGGCTCCTGCTGCGTGCATGAGCGCGTGCAACACTGCACGCTCTGTCCCCATCACTCGGGCCGCTAAACACCGCCTTCGGAGCGCCGCGAATGGAATCCAGCGCGAGAACTCTCTCACATGCTAATTGCCCGGCCGCCACCTGCCTGTGGGTCAGGCCCTGACTTCAGGCCCGGCGGGTCGCCCCCAGGGCCCACACTATCGCGGCCCCGCTGGCCTTGCCCCGCTTCGGCCCGGCCGGTTTGTTTCGTACGCGCGAGCCATCTTCTGGAATCCGTCGCGGTCGGCATCCTGGCCCGCCCTATGCCGGCGCATCGAACGATTCGCCCGGAGCCCCGCTCACGCATTGTGAAACAAGTTTGGCTCTTGAGATGTTGCCCGACGGAGGCCGTCCGGGTCCCTGTGTGTGTGTGTGAGCACGGTCGAGGCAATCAATGATCCAGAAACAGGGAGTTACTTAAAGAGGGCTCTCGCCCTAGTTTATTTATAGTATTTACAATGTCTTCATCGTGCAAAGACAAAACAACTTTGTAAGGAAGTCTAGAACACAGCAGGTTTTTTCTTTTGTCAAAAAAATATTACAAACAAGCACACGACAGGGGAGGATCACAAGACGTAGCTGAATGGGAAGACCAACTCAAGTCATGTACAAAGGTGAGAGCATCGTGCCAATTGACGTTGATCGATCGGATTCCGATATGAGCATTAGCACCATTTGACTAGGCGATCAATGCCGAATAAGGTGGTTTGTTTTTTGAATATTTTGGACCCTTTAGAGCTAAAGCCTCATACATGGGAACAGAATGGCACTATAACAAAACAAACTCACAATACAAATCAATTTCATCATTTACAAAAATAATTTAAACATCTAGCCATCGACTTTTTAGCGTTACAAGTAGCTTTTAACGACAAAATTACATCGATTAAGTCGGTACATAGCGAAAACGGAGTGCTGTAGCGGATGCAAAGTCCAGTGGTGCAAGCACACATTTATATTTTTACCAGCTTCAAGAAATAACATTATTCAGCCGTCACAGTTCATTCCGTATGTTCATACTAGGAATAGTCCACTAAATAAAAACCACAACTTGGTACGCAACATTAGGGAAATTAAAATCAATTCCACGCTGACGGTCGGCTGGTTCGTATAAAAATGCAAAATGTGAGAGAGCATAGACAACGGGTATTAGTATTCCTCCCTTAGATATGTTTTAATTTCATAACATTGGGAACCTCTTTACATGCTATACACAGCAGGTTCACGTAATAATCTCTCTTTGGCTGTGCAAGTATAAACTGTTCAAAATGTACACTAATTACAATACATTACACAACATTTTAATAATATTTATACATTTTAATAACACGAAAATTACAAAACAAGTGACCAGTCTGTCATTCGAGGACAACTCAATGCCCCAAGACTTCTACTCGCTCTTGCATATTTCGTCAAAGTTGCATTACTTGTTAATCAGTCTTTGGTTGACATTCCCCTATAGAGGGCAATTAGCAATTTAGGTAAACATTTCGCCGACAGAATTCCACATTGGATTGGCTACAGAAAGAAAACGAAACATATGCACATGTGCGACAGGGATTACAGTTGTCCCCGGCTGATAGGGCCGTATGTAATGGGAACAAATTCCATAACAAATATCTTTATTTAAAACCTGCATTGGGCCATAATAACATTCTTTTAGATATTCAAAGAAACAAAAATAATCACGAAGGTGACATCACAGAACATGAAACCGGCCTCTGGGAGGTTGTCTCAGTCAGTTATGGTTCATGAAAGCCGGTTTGGCGTTGACAGGAGAGATCAGGGCGCATGGCGAAGCGAAAGCAAAAGGGGGGGCCCAGTACAGTTAGACATTAAACAGGCCGCCGTCGACGCCCCCTCATAGTAGCGCCGAGGACGGCGCCGCGATTCGTCCCCCTCCACGCCTTCGCCGCGATGGAGCTGATTGATCGACAGGCACTTAATTGACTCATCCTGCGCTTTGGCCCGGCCCAGCCCGGCGGGGCCCCGGCCGGCCGGGCCCCGTTGACTCGTGTCGACTAGATTTCGCTTCACAGCAGCGGGTCCTTGCCGGAGCCCTCGCGGGGCGCCGACATGCAGCACACTGAGGACGCGCCCGCCGAGACGGCCGACGCCGCGGACGCAGCCACGGACGCCGCCGTCGAGGCGCTGTGCTACCTGGCCACGGGCTTCTTCTTGTTCTGCTTGGCCATCTTGCGCCGCTTGACTATCATCTCGTACAGCACCTCCATGCCCTCGTGCAGGCCGTCGCCCGTGATGGCGCAGGCGGGCTGCACGTGCCAGGTGTGCGCGGAGCAGGGCCCGGCCGTGGCCTGGCTCAGGCCCAGCTCGTGCAGGCCCAGCAGCCGCTCCAGCTCGCGGGGCTCGCGCGCGCCCGGCAGGTCCTGCTTGTTGGCCAGCACCAGGATCGGCACGCCCGCGTTGTCCGGGGACCTGCAACACAACACAAGACGCATTTTACAAACGAGTTCGCAGAAGAGGGAAAGGGAACACCGGGAAAATCGCCCCATTTTTCTCCGGGGGCCGCAGATTTGCCGCCAGCACAGAAACCCGTCTCGCACCAGACAACTTTTCCTTCATTTCCATAGGATTCAGCCCTCCACTCCCAGCGAGCGCGCGCCTTCTCCGCCACCGCAGGGCAGGGCTCGCTTGCGGCGGGGTCGGGTGAGACTTTCACTGTCCCATTGTGAGGGGCTGGGCCCGGATAGCCGTGTAATGGCCAGAAACTGACACCGCCGCGCTGCGCCGCGCCTCCTGGCCTCCCGTGTCAGGCGTAAGTGGTCCGCGGGGATGTGTACGTCTACGCCGCGCGCCGACACACCCCGCGCTAATGCGAGGTCGCGGCCGAAACAAAAACTAACCGAGGGGCAAACGGGTTAACGACAGCGCACCACGCCAACGGCGCATGTCCTTCAAACACTGCAAGTCGGATACTCATAACGGCACATTGCTCGCTCAGTTCCCACGGCGTGTGTCCACGTGACAGCTGACAGGGATAGGTGTCTTGAGACCCGGGGGCCCGCATGACTATGACTGAGGAAAGGAGAACACTGCTCATAGGTGTGCACACCAATCTAGTGGCACACTTTGGGATCATCCAGAGAGCACGTCCGTCGTTGGTGGTTACGAAACGGCCGCAGGTTAGCCTTATGCTAGCTCTCATGGCGCCTGATAGGTAGGCAACATCTTGCCTGCAGTGCATGCTTGTATTGTGGATTGGCCTACCCCGAATGTCGCAGGCGCCGGGCTCCCGTGATTTGATGAACAAGAACAAATCCGAGAAAAACGGACGTACTTTCTGGACGACCCCTTTGCAAGTGCGCCATTAACAACTGACAATTACAAACATGGGACTCGCAGTCGCGCACCTGCAAGTGTCCAGCCGCAGCACACGGCCGGCAGTAATGCACGGGCTGCATAAATGAATGGGCAGACGGCTCAATGGGACGAACACTCGCCGCCTTGGCATTCTATTCTCACTCGTTCACTCGGCTCGTCGGTGGCGATCCAAGGACAGCCGAGTCAGGAGCGCACAGCCAGCGCAGCTAGCGGCACGGAGGAGTGCACAGCAAAGAGCAAGTGCTTCATGACGCCATGCTGCTCGTGCCAGTGATATAATCAAAGCAAACACACGCCGTGCGGCGCCCGCGCTCACACCGCCGTGCAGCTGTCCCGCCCTGCACCACATTGCCCAAATGCTTTCTCCCGACCGGTTTTGACGCACACGCCGTCCGCACCTCCCGCCGTGCATTCCTGGAGCATAGAGCGACGCCCGCGACGACAACGACGCTCGTCGTGGAGACGACGACAACAACAACATCAGAACGAGCCGGCTCGGGCGAGCGCCTCCACAGAATATTAATCCTGTACGGTACGGCGAACGGTATGCCGCCGCTACCTGTCGGTAAGTACAGGTGTAGCGGCGACACAACCACTGCTTAGCAGTGCTGCTTGGCCATGCAGCGGGCGTCCCTTGTCTCCCTCCTCACCGTCTGGGCTGGGCAGCGATGCGAACGGCGCGAACCTCGAGCAATTCGAGCCCCTGCGGGGCACTACACTACAGAAGAAGCAAGAAATTGTCTTTTGTGTTGCCCCGGTAACGTGATTCAGCATCCCATGGTCCATCTCATTGCATCACGGGCGAACGGGGCGCCCGCGCCTGCAGCAGCTGGGCCTCGCCTGCAGGAAGCTGGCACAGTCCTCCGCCCGCCTACAAATGGCAAGCCGAAATGACCCGTCTTTCTCTCTGGCTGTCGCTCATTTCCGGAATGAATGGGCAGAACGCCGGCGGCCCTGCCCTGCTCGACGGACAGCCGCTTCTTATCTAATCAGCAGGGCGCGCGACGCTTCCTCGTGTGAGAGTGTGTCGCCTCAACAGTTTGTATGCCGCTCCCGGACCACCAACAACGCCGGCCCCGCCCACACCAACAAAGTACCATCTCGCCGTGACACTGTCGCCCCGGACGGGAGTCTTCGCCCTCGCCCCTCGCCCGCGGCCACCTGCGGTCAGCCTGACCCGTTGGGCCCGGTCGCCTGCTCGGCCTGACCCGCAGCGCTCGCGCCAGGCCAGAGTCACGCGCCAGCAGGAGGGCGGCGGCAGCGCGAATTGCAAAAAGCGCAGCTCGGTGGTGAAGCCGCCGGGGCGTTGTGGGTCACCTGGGCGCCGCGCCGGGACGCCGGCGATCATCCTGGCGGCGCTAAGCAGCCGTGGCGCCGCCATTCGCCACGCTAAGCAGTCGCTGGTCCTGGGCAAGGTCGGGTCGAGCGCCGGCAGAAGACACACCGTCCCGTTACGCTCGCCATCGGCTGACTATCCAACACGACAGAGAAGAGCGTCTTCTCTGGCTTCGGAAACCTGCCGCGCCGACGGCGACGGATCGCGGTCTGTTTTCGCGTCCCCTCGAAGAGCCCACGCGTGCCCTCGAATGTATGGCCGACCGGCCGGCCGACGAGGCCCATCGGAAACCACCACGCAACATTCCTGCAGGCCAAGCGTCAAGAAATACGAGAAGCCACGCCGTAAACACGAAAAGAAAACGGGAGAGGCAAATTTCCGTCATTATTTTTTCCCCGACGCTGCGCGACCTCTCACCCGCTGCCTTGCCTGCCCATCCTGGAAACCATCTCTTCAAGGAGGCGGCTTAAAAATGCGCTCGGCGCCGCGGCCGCCGCTCCCCGGTCCATTCCAGGACGCTCCGCCCCGCCGTGGGCGCCGCGCTCCACTCCCGTTTAGCGCCGCGAAGGCCCTTGTCCAGCCCATTTGCCATCCCAATTAGGAAGAGCGTCATTTGTGGGGCGCCAGCTGGCTGTCCTCGCACGTCCCGCGCAGTCGGCAAAAATTACAATAATAACGACAGACAATACAGATCGGGAACACGTGATTACAACAAAAAATGAAATAAAAAAAAGGTGCGCACGCGATATACTGCATTCCACGGCAGGCACGCACGAGAGCTGGTGCATGTGTGTGTGTGCGCCAATGAGGGCGTTTGCATACTTACGTCCCGTCTTTACCAAGCGTTTATACACAGATCACACTTCGCACGAGAGCTAGCGGGCGTTTCAGATGCTATCTTTCTCTCCCTCACGCTACCAGAGCCTACATTACTTACGTAAGTTTCCCAACCATTTCGCGC
The DNA here is from genome assembly GCF_000697945.3 of Frankliniella occidentalis. NCBI lineage: Eukaryota > Metazoa > Arthropoda > Insecta > Thysanoptera > Thripidae > Frankliniella > Frankliniella occidentalis. The sequence goes on along the minus strand of NW_026267430.1, from coordinate 220,238 downwards.
ATGACACATACACTCTCTCTCTCTCTCTCTCTCTCTCTCTGACACACACACACTCACGCGACTCAGAAGGCGCCTAACAACACACCGAGTCGGAAACACCGCCTGCTGTCGTAGGGCCTCCCTGACAGCCACTCGTCAGGCAGATGCATGCCCCGCAGGTGCAGCGCCGCTGCGGCACGGCAGATGCACGGCAGATGCACGGCAGATGCACAGCTGCGCCCGCGGGCTGCAATGATAGCAACAGTGCAATAATAACCCGTTCCATGTCTGGACGCGCGTAATCAAAAAGGAAAATGGCAGGCGCAGTGCGAGGCGCGAGGGACCGCCGCGCCGCGGTCCGCACCCCACACGGCCGCGAAGCCCCGCGGGCCCGCGGGCACACCTGCTGGAGAAAACCGACCTCCCCGCCCTGCCCTGCAACGTGTCCCCCGTGCGCCCCGCAGTCATAAATTTGAGCCGTTGGCCGCGCAGCGGATAAAACAAAAAAATAAAAGCAGCGAATAAATCTCATGCGAGTGGTCCCCCCCTCCTCTCCCCTGTCCCGCACCTCGAGGGGAGAAAGTGGGCCGGCGGCGCGGCAAAGGGGCGCGCCAATCGCCGCGGATCAATCAGCTTCGGAATATCAACAAAGGCGCCGAGGCGCTAACCAACCCCCACACGACAGGCAGGGCCGGCCGCAAAACAAACGGCCTTGGCGTTCGATGTATCGCCGGATGCATCGATACTAATTGCGCGCAGACATACGCCCCGCGGCATTGTTCGAAATCCGCCGCCGCTACCGCCGCTACTGCACACACACAAGGCGCGCGCGCCACGCCGCGGAATGCTCCGCCGCAATATCGAGATATCGATGGCTCCTCGATACTCTCGGAGCGCGCAAAGCCTATTAGCGAATAACTCGGCGCGCCGATTCAGGAAACCGTATTGCGTCGCGGAATTTTCATGAGGCGCAGCGCAGCTACGCGAGCGCGCTTCACAGAAATGCGTCTAGTCTAGCATCCGGCAACGAGTTTTTTTCCCTCTTTTGCTTTTCCTTACGAACAGGAAATAAATCGCGACGTATTGCTCGCCGCTGGCATGCACCAAACCAACTCCACTTTTTTCCCACTCTTTGAATTGTCCGATCGGCAGGCAAGCAGCAGCAGCAGCAACCGTACCGCCCGCGGAGGGGGTGGCGTAAGACGAGACGGAGCGCCAACCACTCGGCGAGACGGAAAAGTATTTCAATCGGCGGGAGGCAAGCGCTGCGGGCGAAATGCACTCGCACCAAACGGAAGCTGTCTCTCTCTCTCTCTCTCTCTCTCTCTCTGAGTGTGCAGACAGGTAGACGATAGACGTGTGGACGGAGACACAGATACACGGGTAAGATATCGGCGGGGCCATACAAAACGGTCACATGGGAGAATTACGCGCTCGATTGGGCGTGGTGTGCACTCGATGCAAGCTCGATACGATGTGGAAATCGATTGTTCGCGAGGGCAGGGCATCGACGCACGCAACCAGTCCGCGCTGCTCGCTCACACACACACACACACACCGAGGGCAGGGCATCGACGCACGCAACCAGTCCGCGCTGCTCGCTCACACACACACACACACACAATGCTCAAGCGGAGAAAGTCCCCCCCCCCTCTGTCTCAAAGAAGTACCCTGCAGCGCAAATATCGCATTCAATCAATCTCCCCACCCAAACCGAACCCGTCGAGGCGGCCGCCACAGCGAGAGCGCCAGCTTCAGCCGCCCCAAAACAATGAGGCATTGCGTCCAGGGCGGCCTCGCGCGCGTGACAGATGAGACTTTGGGGCCGCCTGCTTCACCTGACGAGGATCATGTTTTTCTTCATCTTATTCTCTCCTCCATACCGTTTGTTCTCCTCACATAGAAAGCAGGCACACGGGCTCATCGTCCTCCGGGCGCGCCACGTAGCAGCAAACACTGCGCCATTTTCATGTTTTTTCACCATTTCGAACCGTCATTAACGGCACGAAGGGGCGTGAAAGTCCCACACCACGAGCCACAGCGCACGGCGTCTAGCACGGCGCTCCGACCGGGACAGACCACGGCGGGGCGGGTCTATGGACCGCGGAGTGCTCCCACACACGGCAACAACGAGAACAGCGAGACGAAGGCGGCTGGGTGTGAGTATGCAATGCCCATTTTGAAGCTGGCTTCTTGTAAACTATAAGTTCCCTTTGCTTTCGAACAGCTTTTGTATGGGTTCAATTCCAAAAGCAGCTCAGCTTGATGAAACCCAACTGTTCGGCTTCCTGACGACTCTGAAAACCTGCTCAACTTGAAAATCAGAAGCTCTCGCACTTACAGGGCCAAATTTTGGCAGTCTCTTTGCTGTTAATCGTCAAAATTTGGCAGTATCATAAAGGAGAGCAAAAATTTTGGCATGCCAGGCGACCACGAAGTTCAGAGTACATAGGTGTTTGCTGTGCAGCAGGTTGGTCCCCCCCCCCCCCTCATGCTGACCCCCGGCCGCGGCGGCACCACAGACGGACCGCGCCGCAACAGAGTTGCATGCTGCACGCGTGCTGGGAGCCCGGCCGGCGGCACACACAGCGCCGCGCACACGCCCGCCGCTCGGCCTGCACTTGCATCACGGAGAGGAGCAGCGGTACCAGG
>NW_026267430.1:204198-214122 GCF_000697945.3 Frankliniella occidentalis | reverse complement strand
AAATTTGATTTAACTGCAACGGTTATCCGAATTCTGACAAACCTGGTGACACTTTTTAAAGTGTTCGTTTCTCTTCTATTTGTGATTTGGGACCTCGATATAGTAGTAATGCGATGTATCATAGAGTTGTTTAACGAAAAACATGGGTGTTTTGACCAGGTTCAAAAAGGTTCGAGCGATGATAACGAAAACAGACAGTAAAGCGGGGTCGGGGACAGCGCATTTTCCGTCTGCTAGGGAAGTTTAAGATATATTTAATGGTGATGGAATGTGTTTGAAAGCAATTAAATGGCCTTGCCAAGTCTCAGACACGCTATATTTTGGTAATAATGTGTTCGTTTTCGCTACTGTGACGATTGGGAGAAATACTGATGAGTTGAATTCTCGGACACCGACGTGCATCTTATTTGTAAAATCACCCATGTATATTTCTCTGGATTAGCCATCGGCTCTCTTGCGGGGGAGGCAACAGCTGGCCCTGCGCCGCCAAGCGAAGATCCTGCTTACCCACCCTCACCGGCGAAGGCTATGCGGAGAAAGGGGAAGGGGGGGGGGGAGGGAAGCCATCACAATCAGGCAGACGAGGCATCGTCTCCAATGTAAAGCAGCGGTCCCATTGGCCGATCAATTGCGACCGGCCCTGCAGAGGCTGCGCGGCACTGGCTGGCGAGCACTCTACACCGCCAGTAAAGTGCAGACCACCCCTCCAGTCCGAGGCATGCAATCCCTCCCCAACCTATCGCTGCTGCTCGCTAGGCCGCTCCACAAGCGTGTCATGACCTCCTGTCGCACTCCAAGCAGCACAGTGCGAGCAGCGCGCCACGCTTTCGACACATTTCTGGGATGCAACAACACGTACGCGCATTCTCTCCCCCTCTCTCCCGACTGAGATGTCCATGACCGGCAGACCTATACCGGTACCCGACGCAACGGTACGGGGCCGCGTTCGAAAGGAAATAAGTTGCTCGCTTACCCGACTGGCTAGAAGGAGCTCGATACTGTACTACCTCGGAGGCGTCCGCGGAGAGGCACCGGTAGGCGCACTTACATTCACAACCCACTCAATGACAGAGAGAATAAGAGGTGAAAAGCAACCTCCGTCGCACCCTCTCGCGTGTGACCGGCGCCCTTTCAAGAGAACGTCCAGTCACGGGAAAATGATGGTGACAGAGACGGAGATAGGAAGGGATGGGGAAGAAAGAGCCGGAGCGGGGCGAGGCGCCCGAGGAGTGCGCTGCACTTTGGGCGTTCCTGCCGTAGTCCTGGACTTTATGGCGGAGTCCTCGCCCACATGCCGTCATAAAGTCTGAGGGACACAAGGGCCTATGTGCCCGCCTGCAGAGGGAGAGGGAGAGAGACGCTCTGCAAGCAGACGATTTAGATGCGAGTGTTGGCGCTGCGCTGGGCCGGGCTGGGCCGGGCTGGCTCGGCCGGACCGCCACTCCCGCTAAACGCCTCATCGGGGCTCAAGCTCTCATGTTATTATGTGACGCTCCCGCACGCACGCGCGCTGCAAGTGCTGCAGGGGCAATCCCAGAGTGGAAAAAGATGTTCGCAGCAGGCGCAGCTTAGCAGCGTAGTCAGAAGAAATAAAAAACAAAAAACGGGAGAACATAGTAATAGAAAAATAATGATTATGAATCCGCTGCTGGCGAGGCCGTCGCTTGTCCTAAGTAATTGGCGGCAGCGACAGCAGCGCCCCAGACTGTCGCGATAAGATTTCGATCTGTCACTCAACGAAGGTCGCGCCACCGCCACGCCAGCCTCCCGACGTGACGGACCAGAGGCTGGACCAGAGGCTGGACCGCGTCCAAACGCCATCGATCCGCCGGTAAACAAATCGACAGCAGCAGCAGCGCCGCCAGAGAGGAAGCGGGGAGGGGGCCGGAAGGGGACCGGAAGTGGAAGACGGAAACGGGCTCGGGCCAGGTCAGGGTGGGTGTGGCCCTGCCGGGCCCTGCGCAGGGGGGCCGGCCGCAGCCCCGCCCCACCCAGGCGCGCCCAGCGCACACTAGAGTGTGTAGAACAAGCTGAGTTTCGTACAAATGTGGGGACCGGACCACACGAGGGGTCCTTTACTATTAATTCTAATGTACATCGATTTTGCTGTTTTTCTTGATTTTTTTCTGTTTTTGTTGTTGTTTTTTTCTGACTTTACATGATTTTTTCTAATTTCTTTTTCTGGTTTTTTTTTTCGTGATTTTTACTAAGGGCGGGTAAACCCTCGGGACCACCCCAGTAAATAAATATACGTATCACACCACAGCACGAGATTAATTCGGGACGGGAGATGGTGGTGGCCTCCACGAGGAGCCCCCTGCAGGAAGCGGCAGTGTCAGCAGCAGCACGACGGCGGCGGTCACAGAGCCATCGAGAGCGAGAAAATGATAGTGCGGCGAGGGGCGTTAGTTGGCCGCGCGGGCCGCCTAATGCGGTTCTGATGGTGGGAGGGGGGAAAGGGGGCGGGGGCTGACGTACACCGGCCAACAGCCCAGCCCACTGATGGTCGCGCCATGCCATGCGCCATTTGGCACACCGCAGATCCACCACTGCCGCACCAGACACGACGACGACTCTCCCTAGTGCTGCTGCTGCTCATCCTGCCGGCCGCACTTGTGCTGCAGCCTCCTGCACTCGGGCCGCCTGCTCAAGGCGCCCTCCGTCACGACGGCCTGCGCTGGGCGGAGCCCCGCGTCCTTCGCAGGCTCTGCAGGCTCCGCAGGCTTGGCGCGGGTCAGCCGCTGGGGTCAGCGATAGCTTTTCGGCAGGGCCGTTGGCGGCCGTTGCATGATTTACGCCCAGCTAACGAGAGGGGCCTCGCCGCGCCCCGAGATACCGAGAGTCGATACCGTACCGGCGGGGCGTGCACACCGCAAAAAAACAATAAAAATCAAACGCATTTTCACCGGCTTGATTAGCGTCTTATTCACAGGGGGAGCAACCTCCAGACGCCGCCCGCCTGCTGCCAGCATCGAATAAGCTTGCAAGCTCACTTCTTCATTGTCCTTCATCGCCGTTCCTTTCTCTACCTTCTCTCTGGCATTGGAAACCAATCAGGATCGACAACGCCGCGAACCTTTTCGACTCCAACAGCCTGCGTCAGAGCCGCCGGGGCCGGGCCGCCCTTATTTCGCCCATTCTTCTCCCCCAGTCTCTCTCTCCCTCCCACTCCACAGCGCTGAAACCTGTCCGGTTAATTATGTTTGGGCGGAAGTGTGGGTGGAGGTGGAGAGAGAGAGAGAGAGAGAGAGAGAGAGAGAGAGAGAGCGCGCCCTGATGTGTGCCCCCCTCCTCCGCCCGCAACACGATCTGTCCCGTGTGATGAGCGACCCTCCTGGACCATCATGCATGCAGCCACGCTGACTATGCGGGATGCGCGCATCGCGCCGCTACACTGTGAAAAATGTATAATCCTAGGTTTACATGATGTGCTGCGTAAAATTACAATTTTGAAATCGTCCACTTGCAAGAACTTTGAATCGCATTTGGGATTGATCGACAAGCAAGAATGTGCTTTCGCAAATATTCTTTTGTCGGTGGAGCCACAGCACGGCGAAGGTCGTGAGGAACGGCGGAGATATCATCCACTTAAATGCCAACAAACACCACCTTTTCTTTTCCACAGAATATCCGGTGTGACACACCCGAGATTACACTCTTGCAACGACCATATCACGGACGTTCACATGACAAACGTCGTCCGTGTCTCTTTTCCTTCATTTTTTTCCCGGGGTACTTCTACTTCAACACGTGTCTCTTCTTTCCGCCATTTCGATTCTCAGCCCCCCCCTCCCCCTTTCCAAATGCACTTACGCCCTTCCCCCAACCCGGCCCCCTTAAGCGACGTTGGATGAATGATGACACGGAGGGGAGAGAGAGAAAAAGGACCGAGTGATTTCTTTTCCGCCTTTCGTCCTCTCTTCCTCATATCGTCGTCGTCCTTCTTCTCATCCTCCTCTTCACTATCCGGCCTTCCTACCCTCCCTATCCATCCATCCCTTCCACGTCAGAACGCCCGACAGACATCGCGCGGCAGTGACTTCGAGAAATGGATAGACGGAGAGGCCAGATGAATGGATAGGTGGATGGATAGATGGATGGATGGAAGGATGGATGGAAGGACGGACGGACGGACGGGTCGCTGATCCAGGCCACGGCCGGAAGTAGGGACGGCGGCACGAGGAGCGCACACGCACGCGCTGATGAAGTCCCAAACGAAACGTCCGTCCCGTCCCGTCCCGTCCCGGCCGCCCACCGCAGCGCTGCTGGTCAGCGGAGCGGGTAACAACCCTACGACGGCTCCGGTGTCTGACCCGGCGGGTGTCCCGTTGCCGTCCCCCCGTCACCGGAGACACTCGCCCGCCCGCCCGCCATGGGCCCGCTGCACCTGCCAGTCTTCAATTGAATACGCGCGCCACGCGACGTCATGACCGCCAAATCTCGCAGAGTCTCGCACTAAACACCAGCTGCTGCTGCTGCTGCTCTCTGACTCCATCGTCACTCATCCGGCGGTCCTGTTGCTCGAGAGGGCGGTGCTTATCAGCCCCATCACCGGAGGGCGCCAGTCACACCAGACCCTGCGGCTCAAAACGCCTCGGAACTTTGCCACAAACTTGGCTGCGCATCACAAGTAACTTGTTTCCAAAGCGGGCGCTTCTCTTCTCGTGGAAGCGTTTTTCTCCCCTCCAACAGCTTCTGAGATATATATCGCATTTGAAAGAGCGCGCGCGATATGCCCCATTTGTGGAAAGGTTTCCAGTTTTCGTTTTTTTTCGGGGCAGGGTAGTAACACGTCTCGCAGCTGCGCCGAGGGGGAGAGGCGGGTGGAGGCGTGAGACGAGGCGGAGAGGTGCAGACCCAGCCCAGCATCCCTCTCCCGACTTGGTCCAGTTGCAGAGCGCCTGAGTGTGTGTGTTTGGTAAGCCGAGACCAGAGTCTTGTACACGCCACAAAAACGACACCCCAAATTCTTTATTCCACAACAGGAGTGATTAAATTTCACAGAAAAAATATACATAGAGTCTTCGAATAATTCGTCTGATATTTTGGGCGTATTTCTTGACTTGGGCCCAGCCTGCATCTTCTCATTACCGAGAACAGCGTTTCCCGTGAGTAGTACAAAGCTCCTCCAAGCCTCTATGCTCCAAGCTCTCTGTCGTCTTGAGATACGCAGAGTCGGCGCCCGGCCGCAGCAGCTTCCTCGCCTCTCTCTGCCGCACGCCGCGGTCCCCCTCGAGAGCGACGAGGACAGCAGAGGCGCACTTCTAACTTGGCGGCTTTGCAAGAGGCACTGCCCCGGGGGCTGGAGCCCCGGCTGGAGCTGGAGCAGGGAAAGTTGCCCGGGGAGTTTGTGCCACCCACCGGCCGGGCCGGGCCACCAGACAGCCAGACACACCACCAGCCGGCCAACGCCAACCTGTCCGGCCTGCCAACATCTGGGCGAAAAATAAAACGACTCAAACACTGCACGGCGCACTCGGGGAAAATTAAGAAATAGCACACAGGGGCCAGCCAGGCAGCCATGTGTGTGCGAGGGACGCACACTCACCCGGGCAATCATGGCAACTTGAAAACGGGCGACAAGGGCGAAAGAAGAGGGGGAGGGGGGGGGGAGGCTACAGCACTGCCGCTAAGCCCCCGCGGGTAACGAGCCCCTTTGTGGGGGGAGACCACAAGGTGACACACGTGTACAGAGGCGAGGAGGGGTAGACGGGGAGGACTATACCATGAATCTCGGACCTGATTAAGCTATTTTTATTCGGGTAACGCACCTCGCCTATGTATTCATCATAATATAAGGGAGCCATAAACTTTATACGGCCCGTACGCCTCCACACAGAGGGGAGGGAGGGAATTCGATACCCCCGGCGCGCCCATGGCCCGCCAAGCGCACGTTGTTTTTTACCACCTGGAGCCGCACCAGCGTTTAGAGCGGGGAGAGGCAACGAAAATACCATAGCAACGTCGGCGCATCCTCGTCTAACGTCTAGAGAGGGAGCAGGCGAGGGAGCGCGCAGCGGAAGTCTCCGCCGCCGAAACAGAACCAGCCGAGGGCTTTATTGTGACAGCAGAGCGGGGCTTGTTTACGAATGTGAGGTGAAAGGGAATCTCGGTCACGCAGCCAGTTAAAAATTGTCGGACTGCACGTCCCCCGTGTGTCACCCCGCCTCGCCCCCTCCAAACAGACTCGAGTTTCAAGAGCGCTCGCTCGTCATGCTCGTACACTCCATTCCCCAATAAACATAACATCATGAGCCGGGCCGAGCCACGAGGGAGAAAACGAGAGCGAAATTCATGACAGTGCCCATAAACAAAGATAAACAAACTATAGCGCTATCTGGCGGGACCCGATCTCGGCCGTGATAGGCCCGTGATGACATTCGTCTGCCCCCTTGGGCCGCCTCGCGCCCCGCCTCGGGTTTTAGGCCCCTCCTGCCCCCCCTCGGGCCGCCCGCCGCTCCGGACAGCGCCTTGCATACAAAGGCAGGGTCGTAATGACGGAGGGGAAGGAAAAGGCTTAGTATTCTTTACGCGAACTCGACACGAACGCTAGACAAGACAACAAGCGGGCGGCGGCGCCCATAAAGAGCGTCTCTCAGGCGGGCCGCGCGGGCCGCAGGGAGCGCCGGTCGTGATCCAACGTAAACATAAGTATTGACGAGATTATTTTCCTGAGGAGCTTTGATTCCTCTTGGCCCCGTCTCCTTCTCTCTCCCTCCCTCCCTCTATGAGCCACTGTATGTGTGCCTCCTTGCGGTGGTGTGCTATGGGAGGGTACCGTAGAGTAATGCACCGCACGTGGTATCGATTGAGCAGGAGAGCAAGAGATGCCCTGCAAGCACAAAAATACGAAGAGAGGTCCCCAGGATGGAGTGGGAGGGAGGCCCCAGACGGAAAAAAGGAGCAAGAAGAGAGGGAGAGAGACGAATGGGCGAGGTCGGTTCGGTCGCTGTGCTGTGTCTGGGGGCGGTCAGCAGCCCAGCCCGCGCTGTCAATACCAGGCCCGTGCTGAGGTGGGCGTAGAGCGACGTCACGTCTGGAGAGGCCTTTGGCCCTACACAGTTAGAAAAAGTTGAGGATAATGAGTAGAAAATTTCCTACTGAGCTAGAGACGGTTTGGGGGACTGTCTAAAAACTGGGAAAGGGGGTGGGGAGGGGTTTAGCGAATAAAATGTTCCTCTTCATTTTGTTGATCGGTCGGAGTGACGTAACCCGGCCGAGGGTGCAGAGCAGCGCACGGCCATAGCGGCCAGCCAGGTCGGGCGACCGCGCGGCTCAAACCTTGTTCTCGATTATCTGTACCGGGAAGCGAGCCCGAGCGCCACTTACCTGAAACAAAACAACAATCAGCAATTAGTATTATTCAATGGCGATCCCGAAAGATCTTTATCGTTGACTTATTCGCGCAAGACGCACACAGGGGACGCCGCCGCATCGCCGCGAGTGCACAAGATACACTATACGATACACTGCTTGCAAGCCTCCGCGCGAGTCCGCCGCAACGACACGACACACACGAGCGCCTCCGGAAAATTGCGAAAAGAAGAAACCACCGATACACACTCACGGTCGTGACTGATCGGCACACTTAAGACCACACACCTCCCTTTCTCTGCGGCTCCCATTCCCAATTTATTTCCTTCACGCCCTTTATCGCATATTGGGCGCTCCTCGGTCATGACACAGGTCGGCCGGCGGGGATCCGGTCGGCAGCCACACACACAAACACACACGCGACCGGTACCGGCCCTGCTGCCGGCTGGACGCACGCCTGCTGCTGCTGCTGCTGCCCCCATTCAGCCATGTTTCGAGACCGAGAATGCAGCGATACACATCCGGCAAAAATCGCCCAGAATGGGCTCAGACCCAAAACCGCTTTTTGCTGTGCAAGCACAGCTTATCCCGCGACCCGTGCAAAAACATCCGGATCGACGCCGGGATGGGCGGGTTTGGCATGCACTTTTCCAAAGAGGCTCTTTTTCCATTTCTCTCTACACTACGTTTTCAAAATACACAAAGTAGACCCCCCCCCTCCCCACACACACACACGGCGTGTTCGGCGAGGCGTGAAAATGGCAATGGCAATGCAATGCGGAGGAGTATACACGTACAGGCACAGATCCCTTTCCGCACGACGACACTCGCCGCATCGCCGTTATGTTGCTGAATTATGGTAATCTCGGCGAGGATGAGCCGGAGAGGTCCGCGGAGGCACGCCGCGCCGCCGGCTATGCAGGTTTTGAGGTCAGAGCGAGACGGATAGAGCGCTAGAGTGCACCGCCATATCTCTCTCTCTCTCTCTCTAGCGCGCCACTCACTCGCGGCCCCTCTTGCTGCCAGCCAGCTAGGCACGAGGGATGGCAGCCAAAATAAAAACATCCTGCTCGCCCATTTCTCAAATATCTCACTCTCTCTCTCTCACACAGACACACACACACACACACACACACACACACACACACGAGATGTGGTCGCGATGGCCGCCGCCGTTGCAGCCCTCGCCCCCGGGTGGAGCGCCACGCCCCGCCCAACAGGTGGCTCTGCTGGGCTGGGTCAATCAATACGGCAGGCAGCGCAGGCAGCGCGATGCACCGCAAGACAACAGCCCCGCCTGGCTGCGCCTGGCGCGCGCCCAAGGAGGCCGTGCTGCTGGCGCTGGCGCCTGCGTGGCCTTTACAGACAGATTGTTACAAGGAGAGAAAGGCGCCGCCGCCACACTGCAGCAGCCAGTCGTCGTCGTCCTCGTCGTGGTCCTCCGGGTCCGAGCGCCTCCCCTCCGCCCGGCCAGAGCCTTACGTGGCGGTCTCTTGGCCCGGAGAGGAGGTGAATCATTAATGTCGTAAAAATCGCCCTGGCCGGAACTCGCTCAGTCAGCCGCCAAGTGTGGCCGGCCAGGCCAGCGAGAATAAAGCTGTCGGACTTTCCACGACCAACGACGGCGCCCGCGGCGGCAGCTCGGCGGGGCCTCAGGCACGTCCACGTCGGCCCCGGGCCCCGGGCAGCGACACAACAGGTCCATCCCCTCATAAAGGCCCGGGCACGCACGCGCTCAGGCCGCTGCAGCAGACGAGCCGAACAACAACGACGTCCACTTCAGAGCCGTTCCGTTTATTGGAGACGCGCCGAGCGGTCCGAGACGGACGCGGGCCGTGACCCCAGCGTGTGCGCGGGGACCTCGGGTCACATGTAGGAAGGCTGTTGGCCTTCGGTTACCACCAAACTGACGGCCATGCAAGCAAGCGCCAAGCACCAAGTAGCAACATAACCTTCAAGTCGTTTTAGTGAGCGAAATTTTCCATTTTTTATTTCTCGCCCTCACCGATACGAACTGTGATTGCTGTCAGTACAACATCGGCCAACATGCGCAATCAATTGTGGAGTCAGTGCAAGGACTCAAAACTTCATACTTCCTCCGTAGCAAGCAGCATAAATATGACCCGAGTGTCACAGTCTAGAAAGCACGCTGCCGCCGGTGTCTAGCACCAAGGGAACAAGCAACCTCCTCACCCGCCGCCCACCGGCAGCAGGCCCCCGCGGTGACGCGTCCGACTTCTCGGAAGGCAGCCCCGTGACGTACCGGCCGGGAGGATTCGGGACGCCACCACCGTCGGCCTGGCCGTCGTGTCCTGCCGCCACCTCGGCGCCGCGCGCCGGTGCCGCGAAGGACCGCAACTTGTTTTTATTTTTATTGTTTGGTGCCGCGCGGAGGTGCCGCCTCGGTGCAGCGGAGGCTCGACCGGCCGGCGCCGTGCCTCCGCTCCGCCCGCGGGGTCCCTGGCGGGGTCCACGCACTCTCGGATGTTGTTGTTGTTCCACGGGTCCGTGACGTCCGCGCGCAGCATCCGCCCGCTTCATTGCCGCGCTTCCGGCGCGTTCAATCGAGTCAACGGCCAGCATCAGTCACTGCAGCAGCCGGCGGGAGGG
>NW_026267430.1:195874-197928 GCF_000697945.3 Frankliniella occidentalis | reverse complement strand
GCTTAAAAATATGAGAGTAACCGTTTTAGATGCTTCGAACATTGTAGATTCGCCCTGGACAGACAAAATAGTTAGTATGACAAAGTGAAAATTTGGAATATGTCCACCTTTTTCGAGATCTGCCGCACTGTGCGCCGCTGCGCCGCTATACGTAGTATACGTGTCTGCCTGAGAGGAGGGTTCGAGCGCGGCTGAACGCGAGAGATCAATTTGATGCACGGCGGCGACCTAAACCGCGCGGCGCACTTCTGCGAATAGAACCGCGGGGGGGGGGGGGGGGACCGCGCCAGCCACGCCTGCTTTCTGCGAATAGTATAGCGGCGCAGGGCGGCGGCAGACAGATGACAGATGTGGGGGGCGCAAGTCAACACCGTGAATCAGAGTGTATCCCGCGAAAGGCCTCTTCCCTCCTCCGCTCGCAGAGCGGCCCGATCAGACTCGAAAATACCCGCCAAACGGTGCAGACTAGGGGCCGAGCAAACCCAGCCGCCGCGCCGCTGGGCTCAGCGGGCTCAGCTGACCGCAGACAAGAAAACGGGCCCCACACTCTACACTATTGGCCGGCCGGTGGGGCCTTGCGAGTACCGTTCAACCGCCGGTCCGACATGGCGGGCTGCAGCAAGCAGTCTCACTGCCAAGTGTGCAACAGCGTGGTGGACTACACTGGCAAGCGTGGGACTCGGTCCTGCACACTTGGGATGACGGCGCAACGGCCGTGGCGTGGCGGGGCGGGGCGTGGAGAGGCAGGGTGGGGCGGGGCGGGGCGTGGAGAGGCAGGGTGGGGCGGGGCGGGGCGTGGAGAGGCAGGGCGAGGCGGGGCGAGGTAGGGCGTGGCCACACCGCCGATCAAGGTAAGAATTTAAACCTGCAGGGCCGCGCGCAGACTTTCACACAAGCGGCTCCAGCGGCCCTGCCAGCCAGCTGCCGCCGCGCCGCGAGTGAGTGAAATGCCACACCGTCACCTCCCCCCCCCCCCCCCCCCCCGCCTCTCCTCTCGGAGGGGAAAAGAGATGGAAAACCAAGCGGCGGCGTGGTGGCGCGGCCGCACCGCGCCTCTTTTTACATCCGAGGGGGCCGGGGAGTCCCGCCGGGAGGTGCCACTCCTGCACGGCTTTCTCTGCCCGTGGCGCTGCCGCCGCCGCCGCAGGTCCATCTGGACCACAGCGTCCGCGGCGCGGGTATCACACACTACTAACAAGTCCTTATCAGAAGTCGCGGGAGAGGAGAGGGGCTGCTGGCGCCCGAGCAGGTGGGGGGTCAACCACGCTGGCAATCTGCCTGCAATCAGGAGCGCGAATGCACGCCAGAGGAAGGGGGTGAGGGGGGCTGGGGGGGCTGCCCAGGCTCACTTTCACTCGCCGGTCGGTAGGTTCGGTGTCCTGCAGCGCCGCGGCCGACCGGCCGGTCGGTCCTGTCCGACGCACCGTCCGCACTGTATACACCGCGGAGGAGGGCGGGGGGCTTGGTGCCCAGCGTCCGGGACGTTCTGACGGACTCACGCGAACCGTGATGAGCAGGACCTTGAACAAAAGGCCGGCCCAGCTTCACCAGCAAATCCGTTCCGGCCGCCACCGCCACCTACAGCCGCGTAGGCTGAGTGTCGCCCGTAGGGGCCGCGGCACCCCGCCCCACCCCGCCACGCCCGTCGAGCGGTGACCCTACAGGGCGCGGCGGGCGTTGCACAACGACCGCCTTGTGTGAGGCGCGCCGGCACGCCATTACCATAAGACGGAAGAGAACTAAACTGTGCGACCGCCGCGCCCCGCCACGCCCCGCCGCACCCCGCCGCGCCCCGCCGCGCCCCGCCGCGCCCCGCCGCGCCCCTTACTGTACCAGGATGCTGGCCGGGTGGACAACACCGCGGGTCAGCGCGGGGGTCGAGGGAACAGCCTCGAGCGCCCCCTCAACCCCCACCGCTACCGTACCTTTCCCCCAAATTGGCCCCCGAGGGGATGGCGGAGACACCGACCGCGGCGGGGGGCGGCGGCGGCAGTCTAGAATCGGATCAACCCTAATTGCATCTAGGGGGCGGGGCGGGGTTGACAGTGCCCCCC
>NW_026267430.1:192256-195824 GCF_000697945.3 Frankliniella occidentalis | reverse complement strand
GCCTCACCAGCGGAGATCGAAACTCCACCTTACCTGCAACCAGCGTGAGGCCGCATCTTACTAGCGTCGTGCTGCCGTATCTCTATTTCACCAGCGGGTGGCGAAGTCGCATCTCACCAGCGGGTGGCGAGGGCGCATCTCACCACTGGTTCAAAAGAGCACACTTCTGAATCAGATACGCCTGGCACCAGCATCGGGGCCGCATCTCACCACACGCCCTGGCGGCCAGCCCACGCCACTGGCTGGCCCGGCAGCCCCGCGGCGCCGTGTCAGTCTGCACGACGCTGATCCGCCCGGGTATGGCGCGGCACCGCAACGGCTTCCGGCCGCAGCCGCACGGCGCATCCGGTGCCGAGTGGCGCTGAACTATAATTGCTGGAACTGCTTCTGCCGCCGCCACTGCTGCCCCCGCCGCTGCTGCACAGATACGAATCAGCGCCGGCGCGCCGCAGACGGGGCCCTCGGCGCACCCTAAGCACGGCACGGGACATGAGGCGACACCTCGTATTGAGTGAAAGCTCCCCGCTGGCCCGATCCTCGACCTTCCCGGCGACAACAGAAACAACTGGTTCGAATGAAGGTCCTCACAGTTTCGTTTATGACTGTGGCACTCCCTGGCGCCCGACCCGTGTCCCGCCGCCGGCCGGGCTGGCGCCCCGGCGCCCTCGGTCCTGCCTCGTCCAGCCGCTCTCCACAGCGCCCCCCCCCCTCTCTCTCTCCAGCGCACCCAGCCCAGCCCGCCGCGCGCGCACTGACACGATTGTAGTGGGGAAGTTTCTCAAGCGCAGAGCAGCGGCGGGGCCCTATAGGTACGCCTGCCCGGGCGCGCCTTGCGTCACACCCGACCTACACTGTCAGCGCGCCCGCCCGGCCCGCCCGACCAACCACGCGTGCATTTCACCAGCAAAATCTCTCTTTGACGAGAGTCGGGCTCAAACACACACGCGGTAGGTGTACGCACTGCTAATGAGCACCACATGCCTGGCCCACTCGGCTCAGCTCTCGTCACAAAGCCCCCCAGGAGGACCCTGCCGCAGACGCCCACACCAGCCTCGGCCAATAACGGACGCCGATTTGAATTTCTAAACCGAGGGGACATCAGAAGGCAGCAGCAGCAGCAGCAGCAGCAGCCCGCATCCCCCATCCACTCGCAAACACCCTGCCCCGCCACCCCTCCACCCTCCTTTTCCCCCTTTCTTTCCGCAATGAATTCAAACCTGAAAAACTCGTGATTGAGGGTGGAATAAGAGAGCAAAGGGAAAAAACGACAAGCGCGGGGAAAAAAGAATATATAGCAGGGCTGTGCAGGGCTTTTGCGAGGTCCATCGCTCCCGCCTCTGCTGGCCTCCTTCCCTTCCTTCCTCCCCTAGGCGCGCCCGGTCTGGCCCAGTGACCCAGTGGGGTGGCTGGCTGGCGTGCGGTAAACGCTCGCTCCACCCTTCATTTTATCGCCCGCTCCCACGGGGAGGTTTGGTGCAGCACGCCAAGGTAAGGCGGCCGTGTGGAGGGCGAGCGGGGGGTTGTTGAATGGGCCGGCCCGCGCCGCAGAGAGCCAGCGCCTAACGAGTTATCGAATGTCCAAACATCCACCCCCTCCCCTTCCTACCCTCCGCACAGCCTCTCGCTCACGGGCCACTCGGCCACTCTCTACTCCACACCTCCGCAGATGGCGATACGCATCGCACAAAACGGTGAGTTAATAGCCGTGGGAAATGCGCGAGCCTATCTGGATCTGAACCTGCGGGAGTACTAGAGAGGAGGAATGGAGGAGCAAGGTCCGTGTGCTGTTGTTATTGTGGGTGCGGGGCGGGCGCGGCGCGGCGGCAGCGCGCGAAAACTCTCTGAAAAACACGCCTTTGTGTGTCGTTCGATTCCATCGTCTGGTTCACACACATTATTGCCCTCCACCCACGCACGGCGACCTTGCATCACACGGCTATTATTCGGACACAGTTATAAACGCACCGCTATAGTCCGCGTCACGCCAGAACCGCGCGTCCCACTCCGTGACCGGCCCGCTCGCGGCCCGCAGTAGAGGACCAGCAGCAGGCGCGGACCACGACGACGAGGAGACGCGGTTTGAGGAAATGTCGTTTCATTTAAGGCTGGCAGCAGCAGCGCCGTCAGCACGCCGAGTCGCGGCAGGAAGGAGGTCGTGACCCGGCCCGAGAGTTGGCCAACCTGTCCGCGCGCGGCTCCGCGGAGCTCCACGACAGCGGGACGCGCTGCTGCGCCCAGACCGCCTCATACATACTCATCACCATCATATCACTTCAACGGCACGACCCTTGATCGCAATTTTAATTAAAAAAAACAAAACCCACACTAAACTACGCGAATAAAACGGGGAAAATGACATTTGATTCTACATAATGGCACTACACTAAAACAAGCAGGCCCGCACTTCCGCCAAACGTAGTTTTGCCAGCTCCGCTCCGCCGGCAACTCTGTTCGGCAGCGGCCGTGCCTGGAAATGACATTCCAGGTATTACAAAGTAAAAAGTTTGGAAAATACCGTGCAATACTATATATCGTTAAGTGCAAATTGTGCATGACGCAAAAATAGCTCAGGCAAAACAGACTGACTGCCGTGTCACCCACTTCGTGCCTTTCTGCATATAATGCCATACGTTGAGATTTGGCACGCAGTTTGGAGTGTTTCACATGCACACTTTTTATTTGTTGCTTGAGTATTTTTGAACAGTAGCGAATGAGATTACGGCCCGCGTTCGAAACCTACGGGCAGCAGCAGTGCAGGGCGTCGGGCGCGGCCGCGTGGCCAGCTACTCGCTCCCCACCACCACGAGCCCTGACCCACTTCCCTCGCGTAAGATATCATTTGTGCGCGCGACAGAGTGGCAGGGGAGGGGGGAGGAGGGGGAGGAGGGGAGGGGAGGGAGCTGAGCAGGGGCCCTCAGGGCCTGCAGGGCCAGCAGGGGGGAGCAGGAGCCGAGCTCGCGAGGTGGAAACCGACACATCATTCCACTCTGCCCCCTCTCCAACGGCCTCCTAGAGCCCTGGGATTAGGGCAGGGGTGCGCCGCGAGGGGGGTGGCACTATACAGGTCCAGCCAGGCGGGCCCCAGACCAGGGGCGCTGCACCCAACAGGAACATTAATATTGCACTGAGAGATCATCCAGAGAGTACGCCGCCCGCTTTTCTTAAATACTTCCGGAACGAGCGTAGTTGTTTGGCGCCTGCGATACTCGGGGTAGGCCACCCCGCAGTACGCGCATGAGCTGCAGGCGAGATGTTGCCTACCCAGGCCATGCCTGTGGTGATCAGCAAAACAGAGGAAGACGACTACATCCGGTAAGCATGACCTGGAGGCGGGGAACTTTCGAAAATCAGCAAACCTTCATGCTCAATACGTTCTTCTCCCTCTGTTATCTGAACCCCACCGTATTGAAAAAGATCTACCGACAAGTAGTTTCAACGGACGGAGGGAGGACCCCCGCGTAAAACTATATAAAAAGATGCCAAGAAGCCCTTACCATTTTCCCGCGCCACCCCACAGCGCGGGTGAAATAAGGGCAGCGGTGCGGCGGAGTTGGGGGGAGGGGGGGGA
>NW_026267430.1:182049-186726 GCF_000697945.3 Frankliniella occidentalis | reverse complement strand
CCCCCCCCCGGGCCCGTTACCGGCGCGCTGCTACATCAACTGCGACAACAACTACACGGGCCGCCGTCGCCGCCGCCGTCCCTCCGCGAAACCGTTACATTATGGGCGTCGCTGCCGCCTGCCCGCGCAGCGCAGCGCCTCGTCGACACTATTCATTCCTGTCCCGCTTCGCTTCAAATTCCCCTGGAAGGCGTTGGGGGACGGGAAAGGGGGGGGGGGCGTCATGGATTTATGGAAATGTGGCGGAGGCGGACGGGCGGGGCGGAGTGGCGAGTGGACCGCTGCCGCGGGGCGCGACGGGCAGCCGCGGCTCCGGGGACAGGCAGGACCCGTGACACCGCCGTTAGGTCCCGCCTCGCCTGGCGTTGTTGCCGCCCCCGCCCGCTCCCCGACAAGACGGACGAGTCAGCGGTGAAGGGACGGCGGCAGACGGCGGCGTCCGTTTGGGGGCCGCGGTAGGGCCGCCGAGCCGGGGTGGCGGATATGACGGCGTCCCTCCCCCGCCCGCTCACTCCCAGAGGGGCTGGCCCTGGCTGCTCCCCCATCCTGGCCGAGTACAGCAGCTTCCCACAGAAGCTCGAGGGCGAGCAGTCGCAGGACACCCGACTCTGCGGACAGTCTCCCACGACAGTCGTCCATTGAAATGCATTGCAATCAGCTGGCGTCCCCGGCGCGCCCGGAGTTCATTATAGTCCTGGCTGGTCGCGCTGCCCAGGGCCAGCTGGGGCCCCAGGCCAGGCGCATGCAGATGCACTGCCGCCGCCCGAGTGGTGCTCCGAGGGGAGCGGCGCGTCGGCCGCGTCCACAGGCCGGCGCCGAGGGCGTGCCCTGCTGCCCATCCCTGCCAAGCCCCGTCGAGGATGGCCCGGTGAGCCACGGACGATGCGGTAGGTTTGAGGATGCGACCGGTGCAAATACTCACTTTGCAGTTCTGACGAGCTCCATCTTGGCCTCCTCCATGCGCTCCACGTCTACGCTGTCCAGGACGAACACGATGCCGTCCGTGCACCGGGTGTACGACTTCCACAGGGGGCGCAGCTTCTCCTGGCCGCCGACGTCCCACACGAGGAAGTTGATGCCTTTCGCCTTGCCCGACTGGCAGCGCACCTTCTCGCAGTTGAACCCGATGGTGGGCACCGTGTTGAGGTACTGGTCGAACTTGAGGCGGTACAGCGCCGTCGTCTTCCCGGCCGAGTCGAGGCCCAGCATGACGACGTGCAGGGTGCCCTGCGTGGACGGCAGCGCGTCCAGGAGAGACGAGTTCTTGCCCATGTTGGCGCCCATCACCGTGTCGCAAGCCTCACCAGGATGCCGATGGGGCCGTCGCGGCGGGCATAGCGAGCTGCACCGGGCTATCTTTAGCCGCGCCGCCGGGGGGCGAGCGGGGCCCAGTCCATCGGGGGCGGACTTATTTCAGGGGCTTTGCTGCCCAGCCCCGTCCCGTCAGCTGCACAGATTATTATTGTGTGGAAGATGCTCCGCTGGCGGCAGTCGACCCGGGCCGCAGGTAAAAACAGAGGAGGGAGAGTGCGTCCCTCGCTCGCCACACGAAAACACTGTGCCAAACACCTGGTCGGAGCGACCCAGCTTTTTAAACCGAGAGGCCACCACTGCGTTTCTCTCTCTTTAACTTCGTCACGTCACACTCGTTACACTCACAGCACTGGCACGACCTCACACACACACACCGAACACACAGACATGCGCGCGCACTGTGACGGCGACGGGGTAATCCAGGGCGATCACCGTCACAGCCCACAACAATAATAACACGGTCAGAGGAAGCGCGAGCGAATCGCTGTATCGAGCGCTCAGCCTCCCGTCGGCGGCTGCTGCGTGACGGGGGTGCGGCTCGGGCACGCGAGGTCACGCACTCACGCGGGGCAGTCCGCGAGACAGACGGTCTGGAGGCTAAGCCCGTCCAGCGCGAGCCTGGGCCATCACGGCGTGGCGCAGCGCGGCGCGGGCGAACGTGCGGTCCCCTCCGCGGCCAGCAAGACACTGAGGGCGCTGCGGCGGGGCCGCGCGGGGCCGCAGCAGCCGCCGCTGCCGCCGCTGCCGCCGCCACAGCTGCTGCCGCTGCCCGCCGCCGCCACCGCCCCACCCCCCTGGCCCTCCCTCGCCAGCGATGGCTGCCCGAGGTTCGTCCCGCTGCCGCCGCGCGCGCTGCCGTCGCGCCAGGCCGGCGCAACAGCTTGCGCTGCCAGCCTCACGGCGCGAAAACGTCGGCCTGGTCTAACACTGATTTCAGGGCTCCAACGGCTCCACCCGCCGCGACCGACCCTCTAGAAAAATCGGTAAGAGATGGAGAAGCGCTAGAAAACGCCACACTTGAAATTTCGATGGGGTGGACGTCCATACGTACGGCAGTTCTCGCGCCGGGGTTGGCGGACGTGCGCGGGGACTCAGCGTCGGATTTTGAATCTCAGCCGTTACGCTCCGCGGCCCGATCGGCCGCCACGCCAGGCCACGCCCCGCCCCGCGCCCCGGCTTTGTTCAGGTTCAGCCGGCTGCGGCCAGCATCCAGGACATCCAGGAGGACGCCGTGCAGGGCATTGCGTATTTATGCCCCTGTCGTGGCGTCCGCGGGGATGGTAGTGAAATGAATTTGCAATGGGCAGAGTATATTGGTGCGGAGCGGAGTGGCTTCCAGTGTCGCGGGGCATTATTGGAGTGGCGGCTGCCAAGTGTCGTGGGGGAGGAGTGGCACGAGGTGCCGCTTACCGTGTCGCGGTTCAGTTACTACTGTACGTAGTAACAAAACCCTCAAACCCTCCGATACTCGAAGATCTCATTCTATACCCGATTGCCTCGAATTAAAGTCGGATCAGGCGATTTAATTACGGGAACGCCCGAAATGCGATCGTTTTACCTGAAGATGCAGCCCGAGGAAGGATGGAGAAAACTAATCGTTGAGACATCTTGTAATCTTGCCTCTTTTCCACCCCCCCCCCCCCTCGTTGTTATCATTCTTCTGTGGCTCCGTGTTGTTTGGCTCTCCTCGACCACCGTTTTACAGTCCCAATTTACTCTGGTATCATTAGAACGTATCGCCTCGCCTCCTCGTTACGGGACGGGCGCTACGCGCTGCTCTACGCGCTGCTCTACGCGTTGCTCTACGCGCCGCGCCCCGGGCCTCTGCTCGTAACTCGCCGGCTGACCGCGCCACGATACGTGGCTCTCTGGCGGACCTGCGGGCGTGCTCGGCGCGTGCGTCACGTGACCAGAACAGGTAGAGCCGCGCGGTAGTGCCCCCACCCCTGCCCCCCGACCTGTCAACCCTTTGGACCTTTGAAGAAGAATACGATGCGTATGGTGCTGAGCAGGGGAGGGGAAGGTTGGAGGGAAGGCAGGCACGAGCAGGACTGCTACAGTATCAGCAGGTGATTCTTGTTAGATCCCTACGAACCGACCATAGTTCTAGTGGTTTGGCCGAGGGGTGGATAACTCCCCTGCCAAATGTACTCCTCTAATTTTGCCCAATTCAAACTAATTCAGACCAATTCAATCTAATTCAGTCCAATTCAAGCCAATTTACATTCAATTCAAGTCAATTCAAGCCAATTCAAGTCAATTCACGCTAATTCAGTAGAAAAAAATCGAAATAATTCAAACCAATTTAAAAACAATTCAACCAATTCAGTCAAATTCAAATTCAATTCAAGCCAATTCAAGCTAATTCAAATTCAATTTTTGAAATTTGTACACTCAATTCAGGAGTTATCCATCCCTCGGGTTTGGCACTTTGTGCTGCAATACAATCCGCCTGCAAATACAGCAACAGCAATACCAACGCCAGTGTTGGCGTGTGGGTTTTCGGTCCGACCAGTATAGCCGAGTCCTGCTTATGCGAGGACGGCGGGGACGAAGTATAGTTAGGTTGCCCCCTCCCCTCGTTAGTAATGGACTAGATCGCCTAAAACCGCCTAAAACCATTTATTACAAATGCTGCTACCTATGGGACCGGGATTATTTGCCACGGCCAACTAAGGGTCTTAACTGTCTTCACCCTCCAGGCAAGACCATCATCTGTGTGTGTGTGCGCGTGTGTGTCTGTGTGTGTGTATGTGTGTGCGTGAACTAATCGGTGGCCCAGGCCGGCGCGGGGCACAGGTTGGGTCGGGACCGTTGGGGCGGTGGCGAGTGGCGCCCTCAGGCCGGCGGGTACATACCCATGAGCCACGCAAATGACTTGCAGCAGCCCGCCCGGGGCTGTTTCCCCCCGCACCTGCGGAGGCTGAGCGCCAACAAGCAGGCCCGCAGGCCCGAGCAGCAGAGCCAGCAGAGCCAGCGGAGCGGGGGGCGTGGGGGCCGCGGAATGCTTGTGGAGGTGGCGCAGGGGCTGTAGACACGGCGGGCCATAATGGGTCGTTGTTTAGAATTATTAATCACCAAACATGGCAAGCTAAGCGAATTCGGAAACTGTCCGAGTCAGCGGTCTGGAAGGAGCTCTGCGGCTCCGGGGCGGCCCGAGCTCGCTGTCTCGACTGGCCCCGACCCGCCCCACCCTGCCTAAACCTGTGCCATGCCACCCCCGCGGGCCTACTCCGAGGGTCCGAGGGGCAACAACAAGGGACAGCGTCGTTGCTTTAGAAACAAATACAGTGAGTCAGCTCATGTCCAGTACATATTGCGTTAGACCGCAAGCGACTTACCGGGCAACAGTCACAACTCTTT
>NW_026267430.1:181320-181999 GCF_000697945.3 Frankliniella occidentalis | reverse complement strand
AGGGGGGGGGGAGGTCCCGCGGGGGCCCTCCATTGTACTTACACGCGCGTGCAAGTGCGGCGCGTGATGGCGTGTCGGCGGCGTGTGGTGTGGGAACGACTTCGCACCAACACGCGGTAATGATGGTAAAAATTGCCATCGTAGCAACGAGCGGGCGGACCGCCGTCGTCGCCGTCCGCGTCGCTCCATCCATCCGTGTGAGGAGGACGTCCCCCACCCCCCGACCTCCCTCTCCACCGCGCGGTCCAGGGAGGGACCAATATTAAAAGGGGCGTATAGCCGTCGATACGATCGAAAACTTAATGAAACCGAACCGAATCGAATGAAACCGCGCCCTCGCGGGACGAGGCGGCGGTGCGTGTGGCCTTCCAGCAAACAAGACAAGAAGTCTCGTCGACGGCGCCGTCGGCCCGGCGC
The DNA here is from genome assembly GCF_000697945.3 of Frankliniella occidentalis. Lineage (NCBI taxonomy): Eukaryota > Metazoa > Arthropoda > Insecta > Thysanoptera > Thripidae > Frankliniella > Frankliniella occidentalis. The sequence continues at coordinate 181,582 of NW_026267430.1, read as the reverse complement.
CCGATGAGTGGGCCGTCGCCTCAGTCTCCAGCGAGAAGAGGGCAGTCACCCCCGCTCTCATGTCGCCTCGCGTCGGCTCAAAGTAGTGGAAGAGAAAGAGGCCGGGGCGGCTCCGGCGGCGGCTCCGAGACTCGGAGCGGCTAATCCTGCAGTGAGCTCATCGTGACAGGTGCCGCGCCGCGTCCCCGCCGTGCCCTCCACCGTCTCCATGGCAACGCTCGGACAATGACCGAACAGCACCGCCGCCGCGCCGCGCCACGCC
>NW_026267430.1:174249-175025 GCF_000697945.3 Frankliniella occidentalis | reverse complement strand
CTCTCTCAAGGCCAGATTCGTGCCTCTTTCTCTATTATTCTCTTCCTGCTTCTCACTCGTATCAGCGGCAGCGTGGCAAGGCGTCAAGCAGGAATCCGGGGATAGGAGGGGGAGAGGGGAGGGGGTTGTTGTCAGGGGGTGAAATGGATTGGCGTCGAGCGGGGCAGAGCGACCCGCGTTCTCGCTTCTCGCTCTCACCCCTTCTTGTTCGCCCCCACCCCCGACCCCCTCCTATTCTCACAAACAACGGCAGCCCGTCCTGGAGCCGTAAAACCCTTTCTCCCTTGTCCTTTGGCACATAAACAGCTTCCTCGTCGCGGGAGGGCGGGGCGAGGCGAGGCGCGGCGGGTGACAGGTGCGAGGCCGGAAGTAAGGCGTGAGAGGACGAAATGAAAACCGCGGGGCAGAGAGTAAAAGAAGGGGGTGGTTTACGCTGAAATGCGGCGCCCAAACTTTGCCCGGCGAGCTCGGCGCGAGTTACAGGGACGGCGGGTGGCGTCTGCTTTCCTCGGCCGGTGAAGCAGACACATCCTCGCAGCTACTATATCGCTGCACAGCTGTTCGCTGTTCGAAAGGGCGGGGCCGCCGCCGCGCCGCCGTGGGGCTGTCGATACAAGGCGGGTCGTGGGTCGGGGAGGGAAAGCCGGACTGGAAGCAAAACGGCAGAAGCGGCGCGCACACCAGCAGCCGCTGTTGCAGGCTGTTGCAGGAGCCGGAATCAATTGCTTTCCCTGTAAATCTCCCCGCGCGCACTGCCGCTGGTGTTCTGTTCGCGC
>NW_026267430.1:167261-167974 GCF_000697945.3 Frankliniella occidentalis | reverse complement strand
TCCCGAAATCAAAACATGCATTTAGAAATCCCTTAACGCAAAGGGCAGGTGGCCGCTGCCCGCACCTGGCCTCTAATAATGGCCGGGTGGGGCCGACCGCGCGGCTCTGGGATGACCCGGGGACGCTACGGCCTCTCTCCCAACAAGTCGCCGTGGTCTAGTGGTCAGCGTGGCAGCATCGCAACCCAGAAGTCCGAGGTTCAAATCCGCGTCCGGTAAAGTATTTAGTATATAGAATTGTGAACTTAAATGTAAATTACGTGGAGTCAGGGCGCAGTAAGAGTAGGATCCGAGTCCACAGCCCCAAAAATATCATTTTTCCTTTTAAAAATTCGTACGGGAAAAATCCCACACCTGACAAGGAAATCTGCTGCACACGTATGGGATTTTTCCCACACACTCGTATAGGAAAAAGCCTACACTTGTCTCGTAGATCTGCTGCTTTTAAAATTTGTAATCTTTTTAGGGGGCCTGGGTGGAGGGGGGCGGGGGCGCTCTATGGGCACGCCGCATGCCGCATGTTGTCTATCATGGCTGAATCGCTCTTGCATCGCTACTTCCTCGGTAGACCTCACGCCACGCATACGTGCGGGCGGGTTGCCTATCGCCTGCCAGCACGGCGCCCTGCTGCGGCTCAAAGCGCGTGCGTGCATGCGGTGGGTGCAGTGTCTGCACCGCGGAAGTGGCCGAGTGAATCATCCACCTACCGTAAG
>NW_026267430.1:159632-163301 GCF_000697945.3 Frankliniella occidentalis | reverse complement strand
GACGTTACCCCTTGCTGCGCCCGCCGCGCCCAGCGTAGCCCAGCCGGGCGAGAGACAATAAGGCAATCAGGGATGGAGCTGGGCGAGCTGGGCCCGGGAGGGCGAGCTGCCCAGGACAAATAGCTCGAAATGACTTGTCGGGAGGAGGAGGAGGGGGCGCGGGAAAGAAGAGGAAGTGTCCGCCGCTGAGCCGGGGCTGGAATGACGAAATGAAGATGTCAACGGAATGCTCTACTTCCCATGGGAACACGCTGGCCATGGCGCTGCAGCAGGGGATCGCCTTCTCCAGGGTCAGGGGGCGGTGAGCGTGCAGGCCGAGTGGCCGACGAGTGAGTGAACTTCAAAGAGGCGTGGAATTGAAACGTTCAAAACAGCAGATCCCGCGGCCTTGTTGTACGACCCGGTCTCCCTGCAGTGAGTCGCGCGTTGCCAAATTACCTGAGATGGGACCCATTTCGACTCCCAGGTCGCAGAGGTGGAGGGGACAAAGAAAGGGCTCACGGGCCGCAGAGGTTCTACTCTACGGCCCGGGTGCCCGGGTCGCTCGCTCCAGCCACTTGGGTGGTCCTACTCCTCTTCGACAACATCATCAAAGCAGCCGAGCCCGGCAGGGAAGGCAGTGGTTTGTGGCGCTGAATCGGCCATAGGGCCCGCCGTGGGTCCCGTGGGGCAGTGGGGCAGAGGCGAAGGGCCCCAGAGAGTGAACGGGACTCATAGTACCATAGTACCGCATACTGCACCGGCCCGGGTGATGGACGGACCGGCTCGATATTGAACTATTCAAGGCACGCGCGTCCAGGCATGACGACATTAATAAATAATAAAATAGAAATCACCCCACGGCAAGTGGAAAAGTGTTCAAGTCGACTGGCAGCCACGCTGTTGTGGGTAGGAATGACAATGTACACAAAATAAGCCCAACGCCGGAGACTCGCTCATTCTCTCGCAAATATAATGTCCCTACCCGGTCCCGGTCCCAACAACAACAACGTTGTTTACTTTCCATTATCCGGACGCGCTGGCTGAGCGAGGGAGGTGTATCGGGTCGATTTGGGCCGAACATGGCGTCACCCGGGAGGAAAAGGATGAGATATGGCGGCGATGAAGTTATACCGCCGCTTCTAATGTTTGCTGTCACATAAGCAGTGGCACACCTGGGTGGCCACTGGGCGGGCGGGGCCGGGGGCGGCCGGGGGCGGGGCCCGCTTTGTGATGCTGGCATTCCGGGTCTCTGCCCCTGCCTGAGCCTGAGCCCGTGCAAATCACAGCCCGCTTCATTTGGGTCCGATGAGTGATGTGCCCGTCCAGAGAGGGGTTGCCCCCGCTGACGGCGTCCCGGGCGGGGCTGGGCGGCCGGAATGTGGAGCTGCACGTCGAGGATCAGCGCCGCGCGGCCGCGGAGCGAGCGCATGCACGGAGGCAGCAGCATCGCGGAGATGAGCGGCAAAAGGGAGACAGTGTTCCGGTTTTAATTGGGCTCTATTACTGTTATTAGCTCTGCTCTCGCGGAGGGGCGCCCCCGGGTGCTACTGCTCTGCTGCTGGCGTGCCCGAGGGCGGGGCGGGGCCGGGGCGTAGCGGGCAGCTAATATGTAGTGCACGTCAGGAGGGGAGCTGCACGTCCCGCCCCATGTGAGGTACGGCGCATGCCGCCGAGGAGATGGCACTGGTGTACCATACGTCTCACTCCTTGTTCATAGCTCGAGTCGGACGGAGAGGAATGAGTTGGCGAAGTGCTGCTGCACGCCGGGCGGGGCGGGCAGGACACCATTACTCATACACGAGGCGGACAGAGCGCACACGTGACTTATTCCAAAACATAGCGAGGCTTCGTAAAAAAAATATTTATAGCGATATCTCAGTGGAGGGAGCGGGTTTTTAACCATTCACTAAATACTTTGGAAACCTGGTTCAGTTATTAGTCAGCCCAACTGGGGGAAATAAGCCCCGTGGTGCTATGAATCGCGGGCTGCGAGGCGAACAGATTTCTCATGGCGATACGCCTATCTGGGCCCCGCATATGGAGAGGGAAACACCTGATCGTCGATTCGTTAAGAAAGAACATGGCCTTCCGATCATCAGGCCGTGGGTCCTTTTGGAGCGCCCGAAGGCAGCACTCAGCAATTAATCCCTCACTAAACAAACAAAATCACTTATCGAGCCGGGCTGTAAACACCGGTGTGGGCCGGCGCCTAGGAGGTGGGTGCTGTCGTGCCCAGGGCAGCCCAGGGCGCGGCCCCGGGACACGCCCCCGGCCATCCTGTGCTGGCGCTTCTCGGGGCGCAGCCCTGGCAACCAAAACTTTAATTTAATTTTTATTTTTCCCTTTTTTTTTGTGGGCACACAGGATGTCATTTTTCGAGCCCTACGCGCGCAATAGCTGCTACTTGTATGCAAAAAGGCTCCTTTGCGGGTTGGGCGACGGCGGGGAGCTTGGCGAGGGGTCCCAGAGGGCCTTAGGGCCGTTACGTTACCCTCTCTCACCTGTGCATTGCACTGACGGCGTGTGTGTGTGTGTGTGTGTGTGTGTTTGTGTGTGTGGTTGTATGTGTGTGTGCCCGCGCTGTTTCATCATTCACGACTTGCATGCACCCACTCCCGGCGCGTCACACTCCCGGCTCGTTTCACATGGAATACGTAAGGCGGGTCCAAGATAAGGACCCGCTTGTGCTGGGCGCCTCTGGCCTGGGCCTCGGTATGGACCATGACAGACAGGTAGGGGCGCTCGGGAGGCAGAGCACAGAGTTTACAGGATCTGCGGCCGGCTGAATAAATTTGGATGAGGTTATAATTAGCATACCAAAAATATAAAAAGCAAGAGGGATTTTTCCTTTTTCTCTTACTAATTCAGGGGAGCGCTTCCATACCTGCTGTTGCGGGGGGAGCAGTCCGCATAAGTGTAAATTGCTGGAACGTGTGGCTCGCAGAGTGTCTGAATACTTGAACAGAGAGTCGAGTGCAATGGTTTTAATAATGTTCTGCTGCAGCCTCTGCATTCCCGTCGTCAACGACACGCCTCGGCAAATCATCGAGAGCGCAGATCAACTTAGTTGGCAGGTCGCCACTTATTTGCTCTTCGGTTCGCAGCGCAGCCTCACTCACACACGCTCAGAGCAGACTAACTATTAAACAAGGAAGTCCTCCATAGTATGTAGTATTTTCCCATCCTGTCTGCCGCTTGCGTGCCCGCTGTCGTCTGCTCCTGGAGGATGTGTTCGTTTTTTCTTCGGCGCAGCCTCTTTTTCTCATCACCAGAAAGTGACACGCACAGACTCACACGTACTAACTCAGACATGGGGACGGGGCTTGCGCGGCTATACAGGTGACTCCCTAATTGTTTCTCAAAGGCAGGTAAATTACGAACAACGCGCCACTTTTTGTACTCGTCGTGGTCAGCCGCGCCCCGCCTGCCTCGCCAACGGACAGCACCGCCCCTTCCGCCTGAGCAGCGCCACCAAAGTGATTTTAAATTTAACGTAATTATTGGTCCCCCGGCGCCGCGTCGCGCACCCCGCATCCGGCTTAATTGTTTATAATAACAGAGTGGTACCGAGCTGCATGTGGGCGCGGCGCATCAGGAACCATCTCGCCAAGTTCACGTCGTCCTGGTGCAGCCGAGGGGAGGAGCGTGTGCTGCGCTGTCGTCGGGCTCACGTATTGTGCTTCATTA
>NW_026267430.1:153241-155117 GCF_000697945.3 Frankliniella occidentalis | reverse complement strand
CGGCTCGGCTCGGCTCGGCTCGGCTCGGCTCGGCTGCAAACCGGTCCGCGGCCGTGTAACGCTCTGATATCCGCTGCAGCGGCCGCCCATTCATTCTCCAGGTTCATTCAGTGCGTGATGCAACAGGACGCTCCGCGGGCCCCGGCCCCGGCCCCGCGCGACAACTGTCCAGCTGCGGATGGCGGCCGCAGAGAAAGCTTATAGCTGGGCCCCTCACCGCGCCACGCTCAAGCGAGCGCTCAAGGGACTGTTAATGAGCTGAATAAAGTGTGTCCCACTCTGAGACTCACTGTCGCCAGGGGACGCGGTCACCGCGCTCCACTCTCCTCTCCTTCTGCTGCCGCACCACCGCGTCCTCGGCGGGGATCGCCGGGGCCGGGCCTTTTTATTGTTATCGTATACGTGATGTAACGCAAGAAAAGCTGCCTCTCGCGCACGGGGCAGAAAAAAACAACCCGATTATTGGTTTCTTGAGAGTCGAGTCCAGCCATAGCCGCGGGCCGCTTGCGATGTTGCGAAATTGCGATGGTGTACGGTGGGTACGGGCGATAAAGTTTAAATCAAAGCTATATTATTGGTGAGACCACCGATGACCACGCGCCACACGGTAAAAATAGTTTCTTGTATTGCAAGACCTGGTCTTGGATGCCATTGGCGTTCTCCATAAGATCCAAGCCCGGGCCTTGAAGTACAAGAAACTATTTTTATCGTGCACGGTTAAATCGAAGTAAACTCTGAGACGTCAACGCTCCTTTCCTGTTGGTCGATGTCGGTAATGATATGTTTGGTTCGCGGTTGCAGACTAATCGGTACCTCCTATCAATATGCGCTTATAATTCATTAGGCTAAACGTACCCGCTCATCATCTCGGGTTCTAAACAGAACCGCTTACCTGCGGGGGTCCTACACAGAACCGCTTATCTGCTCGCGGCCGGGGCGCTGGTTAGGTTAGGTTGCCCCTCGTATTTACTTTAATATCACCCAATATCGGAGGCTTTTGCGGGTTATAGCAGTTTAAAAACGGTGTTCTAGTACAGACGAGAGACTATGTTACATTTTTTTGTTTTTTAATTGGAGCTCAGGGCCTAGAAACATCCATTGAAATATGAGAATCACCCGCCCGTATTTCAGAAAGATAAGCGGTTCTGTGTAGGACCCGTGCAGATAAGCGGTTCTGTTTAGAGCCCTTAGTAATGAGCGGGTCTGTGTGGACTAAAAACAAATAAGCGCATATTGATAGGAGGTACCGTAATATATATCAATGATCAACTTTCCTAAAGGTGCTCAAACGTCAAGTTTTTCTGTGTTCCGTGGTTTTTTGTTTGCTTTTTCTTTACTTAACAGTTTTGGTGGAGCGGGATGAGTTCTTTTCTGACACGTGTCATCCGGAGCAGTTTCAGTTTCTGAGGACGGCGCGACGGACGGCGCGTCGACGCCGAGGTCTCCGTCAAGCGTCAGGTCGTCCCTGTCGTCCCGTCCGCTTCCTTGTTCGATTCGTCATCGTGTTGGGGACTCGATTACCTGGCGGCTGATGGCGATGGCCCGTCCCAGCTCCTCTGGGCTTGGCTGGGCTCTGCCGGGCTCTGCTGGGCCAGCCGGCCCTACCCTCCCACCTGAGCTGTACTGCGGCCTCCAGGATGTTTGCTCTGCGGATATTACTCCGAGAACGAGTAGTGAAAGTGACAGCGGACACTTGTGACACTTGTGCGCCCCTTTGTGCGGCAGGAAGGGGGTGGCCGCGCGGACAAAGACGGGGGGCTTTCGAAACTGAGACGGGCACCACACCACAGCACTTCGCTGAATAAGTGTTACCCTGGACGTCAACTTGGCAAAGAGCAAAAGCAATAAACAGCGAGGGGGAGGGAGCGGGGAGGGG
>NW_026267430.1:152871-153191 GCF_000697945.3 Frankliniella occidentalis | reverse complement strand
GCCCCGCCACACCCCACCTCGCCCCGCCACACTACGCCCCGCCACGCCACGCTGGGCTCTTTAGTTTTTTGCTGACGTGCGTCCTTTGTGCCGCGCAGCAGACAGGCGGGGTGGTTATCCTCGTCAGGGATTTCGCGCCTATAGCCGCGGACCAGGATGCTGCCGAGCCTCTCCACCTCCAACCACCTTCTCCTCCTTCCCCTCCTCCTCTGCGAATCTGCCGCTACTGGGTCAAAATTTGTGAAATCACAGGGTTTAAACCGTCATGTCCACCTTGGTGAGCAACCTTCTCAGGGTTTGTTACCCATGAGGGACTACCT
>NW_026267430.1:146013-147946 GCF_000697945.3 Frankliniella occidentalis | reverse complement strand
GGGGGGGTATCGAGTCGGGACCACTCTCGCGAAGATGGAAATGACTCAAATCACACAGCCAGGGCGACACAAGATAAACATTTTCCAGGGCAGAGCTTGCAGCTTCCATCAGCATCAGCCCAGCAGTCAGTGGCTGTGAACAATGACATCATGAGTTGGCCTTTCGATCCCATACGGGCTTTATTTTTATTGAGTTGGCACCCCCCGGGGAGCAGTTGGTGCGGACCCAAGCCAGCGGGGGGTGAGCTCACCTCTATTCCACGTGGACCAAAAGTGACTCATGTAAACAGACGGCGACGAGCATTGTGATCTGTCATGTACCTTTGTTGCTGTTGTTTGCCATCAAGGCATAACAAAATTTATTTGACGGTTTTGGCCATCATTCATTTCGAAATGACCGTCATTTCCTCGTCAAAGCCTGTGGATCACCACAATAACGCATCGCCCCGCTCCGCCCGATCAAATATAAAATGAAAAGAACAGCAGCGAGTGGCGCAGGGAAGCCACAGCCACGCATCCTTTCAATTTTCGACGGTGATTACTGACGCAGCAAGGCGCACCCGCACATCCGGACAGGTGTTTGGCAAATCAGTTCCTCCTGCTAATGGCTACTCGACGCACTGCATTAGTATCCCCCCCCCCTCCCTCTCCCTCCCTCTCTCTCTCTCTCTATCTCTCTCTCTCTATCTCGACCTAAACAGGGAATAATGTACATAATATACGTTTTCGGCGTAGAGAAGATAGATTGGTTGGTTATCTATTTATTTATTTTTTGCTGTACTCTACGTCGTCGTTGAGGGGACCAGGGCGGACTAGCAGCTGGGTGACGGTGGGAGGAGATCTGGCTCAGGTGTGCTACCTGCTGATGATGCACCACAATGGCGAGACGTCTTCCTCGTGCCGGGGCCCTGCTGGGGCCTCGGTCGTCAGCGTTCGGGCCGCGGACAATGATGCGAAGGCTTCCAGCGCGACTTTTAATCTCCCCTTTAAAAAGGAGCAAAATAATTGAAAAACGTATTCTGCGAGGTTTGCCATTTTTCCACCTCGCTTGAGACAGTAGAGATTCTACGCGTCGAGATTCTACCCCGAGAACAGAAGAGTGTAACTGACATGCACATGGAAGGGTTCAGCTTGGTGTGCACTCTATCAGGAGTTGGACGAGCATCTGATTACTCTAATATGTTCGAACTATACATTTGAACACCTTAAGATGTCCAACCTAAGTTTGGTGGCTAACCTTGAAGTGCTCAACTTTACTATCAGCAACTTTATTTATCTGTGTAAACAGTTTCCCCAACGACAATGCTGCAGAGATTTTCTCCACAGACCGACCAGGCGGCGCACCCAGACCCAGACGCCGCGCGGGGGCCATCGAGGCCAGCAGCTGGGCCGCGAGGGGGTCTGTGCACTGCAGCCGCGGGCCGAGGGCCCTGACGCTGTCTGGCCCCCGCAGCCAGGTCGCCGCGGTACCTGGCCGTTTAAATTGCCCGCCAGCCCAGTTTCGTCCCCCCTCTCTATGATGCGCAGCAGCACTACACAGATTCGACACACGGCGGGGCCATTAGGACGCCGTGGGCATGACAACGCCTCAATTATAAAAGGATTTCCTGTTGTAATGACAACGAGTGTGTGGAGGCCCCCGACAATGAACTTTGAAATGAGCCGGAGGTGTGGCTCGCTGTCATCACAGAATGGGGGGGAAATTGTTTTCCTGCTCCGCTGTTGTTTTTCCACCCCCCCTTTTTTACAGTTTATTTTATCTTTGCAGTTTGATCCGACGGCGCGCAGCCGGCCTAGCCGGCCCTCCGGACGAAGACACTTATGGTCCTCATTACCATACCGCGAGGCGACATCATTTCGGCAACGTGATTATAGCGGCGGGTCGCAGAGCCTGTCGTGCAGATTTTATTTTGCGGACGATCGGGGGTTGGGG
>NW_026267430.1:145053-145961 GCF_000697945.3 Frankliniella occidentalis | reverse complement strand
CCTGCCCCCCTCCCTCCCACTCACATGAATTGGAGCACGGCGCATGCGCTCTGGTGGCGCTCTAGCGGTGGGGCTCGCTGGCCTGGCCTCTCTAATTCGCGCTCTAGATTCAGCAGAGATACGCGGTGCATAATGGGGCACTGGGTTGAGGGGCAGAGTACGCAGGGGGGTTTGGGGGGCGGGGGTGATTCTGGATGCTGCGGGGGCTGCAGAGAGCCGTTGCCTTGCGCGCCGCTGCACATAAAGGTCATTCAAATACAAGCTGCTTGATCTGTAATAACGGTTACCCCCAACTCTGCTCCTGACCGATTATCATCTTATCGCCACAATTTTTCGCACGACCGAAAAAAAAGACGAAAGAAAAAATCCACCCCATTCTCTGCGAAAACTTTAGAATATACGCGTGCATGTATACGTTATAATACACGGCATTGCAGGAAAGCTAAATACCATTATTCTTTAGCCGCGGGCCTGACTGTGCATTGTGTCCGCGAGCAGCAGCCTTGCTGTGGAGCCGCGTTCGCCATTATTCGGTAATCCCGCCTCTACTAGCTCCACTGCATGGAACAGAGCGCGCAACAGCGGCAGCAGCGGGCGAAGAAGAAGAAGACCAAAGGCGCAGGTGTGTGCGGAGAGCAGCTAATCTCGTATTCATAGCGCTCTGCTCTCCCGGCTCTCCTCTCTCGGCCCTCCCGGCTGTCCTCCGCGCTCCACTGGGAGAAGAATGAGTGAATGGCGGTGAATGGTGCGGGCCGCCTCGGCCGCCCGTTCGCCGGCGCAGCGACGGCTGGGGCGCGCAATTAGTGGAAGGTGGCGCGGTGTTCACACGGACGAATGAACTCCCCACGTCTTACACGGCAAGAGGTGTTAAAGTTTGAACTCACTCAACACCGCCGAGAGAGGTTGGT
>NW_026267430.1:139924-140839 GCF_000697945.3 Frankliniella occidentalis | reverse complement strand
CCCACCCCCTGGCATGGCCTACCTGACACCGCCCCCGCAACACACGACAAAGGCGTGCTTACAGGTCCCTCCGGACGGACAACGGCCCGCAGCCCGGCACCGGAACTCCGGAAATGACAGAATGATCCGGAGAGGGGGAAAGAAGTTGGGAAGAAGGAAGCGGTGGCGGCACGGAGGGGTAGGGGGGAGAATAAGGATTAACAACATTCGCACACAATTCTGTGTCCCGTCCTAAAGCGAGAGAGAGAGAATCAATTTCACAGGTCCCTGGGCGGCTATGCCTTCCGTGTATTTTTCAGGTTAGTGGAAGAGGAGATTATGTGCAATAATCTAAGTTTCGGCTGCCTCCCAAAGGGAGAATGTGGAGTGTGACCGTATTTCAGCTTGCGCTGCTCGTGCTCACTGTAGTGCAGCCCGCGTCGCACCGTTCACCTGACGCGACAGCGATACCTGACGGTTGATCCCCCACGGTTGACACGTTCATGACGAGATCTCATCCAATTGAGGTGCTTCTAAACACGTTCCGTAAGTGAAAAACGTAGCAGAGTGTGACTACATTGTCGTCATGTCTACGAGCTGCACTTACTTTACTTCACTTGCGAGCGCCCGGCACAAGGCCAGGGCATCGCCTCCGTGTCGATCCGGCGGGCAGAACCGCCTGACATGCCGGGTACCTTCGCATAGGGCCTGCCGGGCATGGACGCCGAAAGACGACATGGAGGGAACTTTGGCCGACCCGACGACGGCGATGAGGGCTGGTGCTGACGCGATGGCGCGTCTCGCGATGATTAGCATCGGTTAGAAGCACGGACAGCATAATTGCAAAGCCACGCCTTAATTTTTAGAGGGTATTTAGCAGATGATACTTCCAGTATCACTGCTTGTACAACAGCTAAATGGGTAGCGTTGACGATG
>NW_026267430.1:132488-133552 GCF_000697945.3 Frankliniella occidentalis | reverse complement strand
TTTCTTCCACTTACCGTTATCGAACCCGACCCAACATGTTTTACAGGGTTAACTCGAGTTTTGACAGTGAAGGCTTGTGGTAATATGCCCATAAGAAATGACGATTTGTTGGCATTCGGCATCTTCGACTGCATATTTATTTTTCTTTCCGTTTTCACAAAGCCGACATAGCTCTAAGCCAATCTTACTTTTCGAGGGGGTGACGTGAGGTGCTCTTTGCTTCCCAAGGTCCGACCCACACCCGGTGCAAAATGAGTGGCTTCGCTGCGAATGGCATCATCAGTACAAATAAGGCACACTCTGCCTGTAAGCGCCCGCTGCCTCGTCTGGTGCGTGGGATTGACTCGGGCAGGGTCCAGTCCGTGGGACGCATGCCCCCCCCCCTCCCTCTTTCATTCCCCTCCCCTGTCATGCTCTCCAGGTTTCCATTTCTGTTCCGCCGCGGGGACCTCCAGAGCACATCAGCCCCGAGTGACCGCATGGACACCGGGAAAAAAAGTAGAAAAATAACAAAGAGAAACAAATCCTTCCTCGAGTATATGGTATTTACGCGGGGTCGGGGCGGGTGGTCCCGGGGTTGGTTTGCGCAGCGCGTGCACAGCCACGCGGCCCCCGCGGCGCAGAGTGAGCAGCCTCCCGCCTTCCGGTGCATTTCTTTGGACCACAACAAAACCGAACAGACACGGCGATACCGGCCGCAGCGTGCAACCGGCTCCCACAGACAGAACAGGGCATCCTCCTCCTCCTCCTGGGTGGCATTCCTTTATAGGCAGCAAAATGGGGCCCCGCGCGAGGCGGTAGACAAATTAGCCTTTTTTCGAGCCGTCCGCCGGGCCTGGAGACGGGCTGGGCCGGGGGCACGGCGGTGGTTAGAGAGGTCACGGCGTCCCGCGGGCGGCCCCCCGACCCCACGGCCCTCCCAGCCCGGGCCCACGCACTGCACTGTCGAGGCACCGCTCGGGGAGCCCACGGAGTGCACGGTAGGGAGGTGCGAAAGTCCGCTTTTTTCAGTCGCCGAATCGTAATAGTGCGGGGCCATTAGGACGCCGTGGGCATGACAACGC
>NW_026267430.1:131171-131691 GCF_000697945.3 Frankliniella occidentalis | reverse complement strand
GTGTTAGGAACATCCACAAAAAAATCGGAACCTCAACGGCCCAACGGTGTGGCCGGCATCCGGTACACCATGAAAAGACGACAACGCTGCAGCGCCGTTTTCAACAGGGGGGGATATCTCAGCTATGGATAAGCGTATCGACGTCATACACATTGCGTTTTATAGTCCAAAGTATGCGCTACTAAACGGTATACTCGCTTTTGATCTAGAAACTATGGGTTTTCTAAAAGTAATTACGCAAATCACTCCTATTTTAGGCTTGCTAAACTAGGATGCTCCCTTAAAATATTATTATTATAATATACTAGGAGCGGGGTAAGATGGGTAGTGTTGATGATGGTCACACCAGCATGGCCCAGTATTGTCAACAATACTGGGCCATTGCCCTATCTAAATAATATTATTATTAGAAGCGGGGTGAGATAGGTAGCGTTGACGATGGTCACCAATGACCACATCGTGGTCACCAACCAGCAAGGCCCAGTATTGTCAACAATACTTGGCCATAGCCCTTTTAAAA
>NW_026267430.1:130393-131121 GCF_000697945.3 Frankliniella occidentalis | reverse complement strand
AGTATCACTGCTTGTACAACAGCTAAATGGGTAGCGTTGACGATGGTCACCAATGGCCACATTGTGGTCACCAACCAGCATGGCCCACTACTGTCAACAATACTGGGCCTTAGCCCTTTTAAAATAATAATATTATTGGAAGGAGCAGGGTGAGATGGGTAGCGTTGACGATGGTCACCAATGACCACATTGTGGTCACCAACCAGCATGGCCCACTATAGACTGTGAAAGTGAGGTTCCCCCACCACCTATACCGCACCCACCCTCGCCACCACAGCTCGGTACCTCACCCCCCCTCGGAAGGCCGGGATTTCAAACAGGCTAAAATATTCGCCGTTAATTGCTCTATATGAATTCTAGCACTGGCAAATGTTCTAGGCTTCATAAAAAGTCAAGAGAATTTGATCAGGAATGGTTTTCGAAAGAGAACAATTACTGAACCTAACCTCCTCTCTGCACGCGCGCAGTTTAAACGCAATCAGTCACGGCGCAGTATATTTATACGGCCGTGCGTGTAAAAGAGGGAAATGTAGGGAAACGTATTGATCTTAGGTCATTGCTTAAACTATAATGTATGTTGTAATATTTAATAGTCGGAATAATAGGTGGTGTAGTGGCGCGAACCCTCCAGCAGTAGCCCAGGCAGCCAAGTCAAAAAAGGGCCCCGACCCGGAACAAAAATATGTGAAGCTGGATTTTTGATATGTTGTGCAGTTTGATGTGCTGAA
>NW_026267430.1:129408-129915 GCF_000697945.3 Frankliniella occidentalis | reverse complement strand
TCGGCACTGAACAAACACACACTTCCTATTGTACGTCGTGTGGTGAGGTAGAATTGTGCATTTGCTCATAAACACCTACAAATGTTATGATATAAAAGCTTCTTTAAAAACATAATTATAAAAATTCATCAAACAACAATAACAGCAACAAAATGGATTGTCTTTGGAATCTTACAAAATTAATCCAAATATACGATAATTACAAAATGCGTTGCCACTCAAAACATGATCGGAAACGTCTTGTACGTGGACGTAAAGAAAACGGCTTTTCCCTCGGCCTCCGCTGTCCTCCCGGATGAACAGGTGGCGCCAACACCACTGTTTCTCGAGCGGTCTCTGTCCCGTGGGAGGGGTAGCAGTGCGGAGCGAGGGGTCGCTGTGTCTGATACGAGGTGTGCGGCGTCGAGTTCTAAGGGCAGGTAGGGGTTGGCCCGGGCCCAGGTACATCAGTGCGGCGACAAGGAAAAGCTCTCTCGCCCGCACCCTTCTCCCAATACGATACGCACT
>NW_026267430.1:122422-123809 GCF_000697945.3 Frankliniella occidentalis | reverse complement strand
ACCGACCCAACTCCCTGCTGTATTAGGCAGTGGCAGGAAAACCATGGCCCTAGTTATTGGGACGAGTGGTCAAGGGCCGGGGGTGATGTGAGCAGTACGTGGGATGCGCGATCGCTTGCCAGAATTGGAATGAAGGCCTTTTTTTTAAATGCTAGATGACGGTCTATGACCAGCATCGGTCATCTCGACATTTTTGTAGGCTATTTGTAATACTATCTTTTCTTAAGTGATTTCTGGTGATCATATCCCAAGAGTGCGGGACTGCCTCGGGAGCGGTTAGCGCCGCCGTACAGCACAGCTGCACTCCTCCTGCCGCTACTCCACACTGTGGCGTGGCGATACTGTGGCGTGGGTATACCAGGCCCCACCCGTCAGCCACAAGGGGTAGCGCCGAGCGGGAGTATTGCCACAGTATCGCCCAAAGTGTGGAGTAGCGGCGCGCTGGGCTGGCGAATTCGCAGCCCTAAGCAGCGGGAGACCGGGGTTTGCAAAAAGAAAAATCCATGAATGCGAATGTCGTGCAAGTACCTTAAAGAATTTTCTCGGAGCCACTGAGCAAAATCGGAGTAAAAATCCCTGAATCCACGAGCACTTTACGCCCAAAATTGGAGGCAACTTGGTGGCTTAAAGGAGTCATAACAATCCCCTGTGGATGTCTCTCTCTACCATGTGTTTTGACACCACATATTTAAAACGAAAACCGCTGAACATTACTTGTTGGGACTTCCCGAACATCTAACTTGTAAATTTGGCTACTCTGTCTGTACAAGGTGGCCCTTTCTTTTCGTTGGTCTGCACCAGGGAGGGGGCTAAATCACGCCGCGCATTTCCTTTCTTATACTCACGGAAAAAAAGGTTAGCTACTCCAACTTGACATTAGGTATGCCAGCCAAATGTTAGCAGCCTGGAGGACAGAGACAAGAAAATTAGGAACAGTAGCTTATAATTTGTTGCGTGAGTTAATCTGTGACTGTCGCAGATAAAGCGTTCCCTGTAGTTGCCCAACTGCATTAGTCGTCCGAGCGAATGGTACACAAATGAATTTCGCACATTTCGTAAAAGTGAACTAGAGTGAACCAAACTCTCGACCTCTGATAAGTTGGGGTGAAGGCTAGACTGATGTTTGATTTTAGGAGCGACTATGTGGGTCCCTTTCCTTTGAAACCCCTTAGAATCCCGTGAATAAAACAAAACATTTAATGAAAGAGTGCAAGTTTATTTATTGTAAGAAGAAAAGCAAGGAGCAATAACGTCAAGTATGCAAGTACGCAGGTAAGTTCAATGTAAGTTGAATGTTGATAAAAACAAACAATAATTGTAATTAATACACTTCCTTTCTCTTGCAGGTACAGAGAGTGAAACGACTCACAAGCAATTCAAGATGATA